>NC_053025.1:116645216-116883353 GCF_003073215.2 Triticum urartu
ATGGGCCCCTGGAACTCCTCCGACCTCAACTCCAACTCTATATATTTGCTTTCGGGGAGAAAAAAAAATAAGGGAGAAGGATTCATCGCGTTTTACGATACGGAGCCGCCGCCAATCCCTAAAACCTCTCGGGAGGGCTGATCTGGAGTCCGTTCGGGGCTCCGGAGAGGGGGATTCATCGCCGTCGTCATCATCAACCATCCTCCATCACCAATTTCATGATGCTCACCGCCATGCGTGAGTAATTCCATCGTAGGCTTGCTGGACGGTGATGGGTTGGATGAGATTTATCATGTAATCGAGTTAGTTTTGTTAGGGTTTGATCCCTGGTATCCACTATGTTCTGAGATTGATGTTGCTATGACTTTGCTATGCTCAATGCTTGTCACTAGGGCCCGAGTGCCATGATTTCAGATCTGAACCTATTATGTTTTCATCAATATATGAGAGTTCTTGATCCTATATTGCAAGTCTATAGTCACCTACTATGTGTTATGATCCGGTGACCCCGAAGGGACAATAATCGGCACCACTCCCGGTGATGACCGTAGTTTGAGGAGTTCATTTATTCACTATGTGTTAATGCTTTGGTCCAGTACTCTATTAAAAGGAGGCCTTAACATCCCTTAGTTTCCATTAGGACCCTGCTGCCACGGGAGGGTAGGACAAAAGATGTCATGCAAGTTCTTTTCCATAAGCACGTCTGACTATATTCGGAATACATGCCTACATTACATTGATGAATTGGAGCTAGTTCTGTGTCACCCTAGGTTATGACTGTTACATGATGAACCGCATCCGGCATAATTCTCTATCACCGATCCATTGCCTACGAGCTTTCCATATATTGTTCTTCGCTTATTTACTTTTCCATTGCTACTATTACAATCACTACAAAATACCAAAAACATTACTTTTGTTATCATTACCTTTTGCTACCGTTACCACTACTATCATATTACTTTGCTACTAAACACTTCGTTGCAGATATTAAGTTTCCAGGTGTGGTTGAATTGACAACTCAGCTGCTAATACTTGAGAATATTCTTTGGCTCCCCTTGTGTCGAATCAATAAATTTGGGTTGAATACTCTACCCTCGAAAACTGTTGCGACCCCCTATACTTGTGGGTTATCAAGTAGCAACAGCAGCGTGAGCGAGCGAGGGAGAGCCGGAGCAGCAGTAGCGCGAGCGAGCAAGCGAGAGCTGGAGCAGCAGCAGTTGGGCAAGCGAGCGAGAGCCAGAGCAGTAGCAGCGCAAGCAAGCGAGCGAGAGTCGGAGCACCAGCAGAAGATCCGACTGGTATGGCCGCCGCCGCCGAAGGGGCCTCGCACTGGGGGAGAGCCGCCGTGGAGATGTCGCACGTGGCACCAGCTTCGAGGTAGCCGCTCCATGTGGTGCGGGATGGAGCACCGTCAGCGTCGGGAGGTCAAGTTAAGGAGAAGGTAAGATGCAATGAGTGTACAACCTCTTTGGTGGCGCCGAGTAGGCCTCGGCTTCGTCCGAGGAGTCGGTGAGGATGTTGTGGTTCCGGTGGAGCAGGTTAAGACGGCGCTGTGGGGATGGAGCCGCCGCGATAGATGAGGCGATCGTCGAAGCAGCTCCTTGGAGGTGGAGGACGGGGCGGCTGAACCAGTGGGATGATGGGATGGATGACGGATCCTCATATGGGGAGGTGGATGAGGGACGTCGAGCTGTTGCGGTGGACGATGTTGTCGGGGAAGAGGCTCTGGCTGGGCAACAGTGAGGTGGCAGACGGAGGAGGGTGGGGTTTCGCGGCTGGAGCGGATATGTTATGGCGGCCTGGGATTTTGAATGGCGAAAAGGACGCGATGGGAGGGGGGAACCATGACTTAGGGACACGCTTGTCCAAAATGTAGGGTGTGTTACAAAAGTACCCCCACCGATTTGAACTAGCGGCCCTTTCGGCTCAGGGTTAGAAGGGGGATTTCGCGTGTCGGGATTTGGCAGTTGGAGGGAGTTTTTGCGCACGTTGTAATTTCAGGATAGCAAGGCACGGATTGTGAAGACACCAGTTTTGGGAGCACGATGTCTGAATTTTTGGGATATAACAAGGCGCGGGTTGAATTTTAGGGACAAGCCTAACGTGTAATATTGTACTTAGACATACCAAATCAATTCACACTTCCCTCAATGAAAAAAACGAAAAAAACTATTCACACCACACAAAGAGAGAGTCTTTTCCCATTTTACTATACAAATGCTATTCAAATCTACTCCCTCCTTCCATCTATATAGGGCCTAATGTGTTTTTCGAGGCTATCTTTGACCAAATATTAGAGCAATAATATATGACATGCAACTTACACAAAGCACACCGTTAAATTTGTGTGTGAAAGGAGCTTTCAATGATATAATTTTCATATTGTACATGTCATGTACTATTAATCTTGTCAATAGTCAAAGGCAGTCTTAAAAATGCATTAGGCCCTATATAGATGGAAGCAGGGAGCATGAATCCATGTTATGTCCAATTAAAAAATTTCGCTGGCTGTGTAATGCATGTAACCTACTCATACCAACATTTTAGTGCATTCCAAATGTTTATACTACCGCTGCAATTCGAACTGAATTTGAATTTATTTCTCTATTTCAATAAGAATCTACAATCATTATTGTTGCCAACCTCAACCATCATTCGTGTATTACATTAACAACACACCACATGATTACTATAGAGATAGATATGAAATATGTGTACTCTATGAACTCGAATTCAATTTTTTGAATACAGTTGATGTTGATTCCAAATAATAGTACATTTGATGTACTAATTATATAGTCATAATATAAACCATGGTCCATACGTACACTGTGTTTATCACACAAGGTATAGTGCCCGCCCCCTACATTATGACAAGTATTTAGCCCTGAGCTGCAAAAGCCACACATTATCCCAAATTATAATCAATGTTCTATATATTATATGTAGTACTAGCAAGATGCCCATACATTCCACGGAACATCAACATGATCAAGGGGATGCCTTATTTGCAAATATGGAGAGGGGTGTGGGTATCTTTTTTCAAAATTGCCATAGTTTCCTTCCTATCCGTCAGATATAAATCGGACGGTCTATATTGCAGGATGGCAGGCACACCATCATCAACAACTCTGTTTTTTATAAGAGTAGAGATAAAATATTATATGTAGTATAACATGTTCATAACCACACCATGTGTATCATCGTTATATATATTCACGCATGCGTCGGTTTAAAACACTGATAAATTCTTCAAATATCCGAATTCGCTTTTTATAATGAATCATGATCTCTATTCGTCTTTTACACCCACACAATCCTCTTATCTTTGTAGCTAGCGCTAACTTTCTCTCGTGCATGCACACGCCCGCATCCCTCTCACCCTCCCTCAGCATTCTCTAGCTCCATCGCGCAAATTCGTCTTTTCACTTTAGGCCGTTCACCCACGGTGTGTGTTGGCCCCCCAGCTCCTTCTTTATGGCACACATCGATCGATATGCCTCTCTAGCCAGGTGTGCCTACCACAAACACAAGCTTCCCCTCTTCTCTTCTCACCGTCCATGCCTCACTCCCACCACTCTTTTCATCAATCTCGTACTCGCACACTCCTTCCCCCTCGATATAGTATGCCTCTCGCACCACCTCCTAGATGCATCCCTCTGACTCTCTCTATCCGTCTCCCCGGGCCTTATTTGCTTCTAACACATACATGCATGTATACCGATCGATCTCCCTACATATACCTAGGTCGAGTTTAACTATTTCCCCCCCACCCATCAATCGACATACCTCACAAGTTATGTCTCTCCTTTCTCTGACAAAGGACGATTGATCTTCCTATGTAGTTACGTCTGCTTACCATGGCCATATCGTCCCCCCTCATCATTCGTGCATGCCTCCCAACCCGTCTCTCGCACACACGTGCACAGATAGGGAAGCCAACCCCGCTCTTATTGATATTGCAGGCATGCCCTCCGTTTGTCTAGCAGGCCTCTCCTAGACTCCTACCATTTGTTAGAAGCAACACTCCACTGCCACCCCTCCAACACTCTAGCTCTATCTCTCTCCCAACCTTTTTCCTCTCATACACATATGCATGGATGCCGATCGATCTCCTTTAATACATAAGGTAGGCCTCTCTCCTCCTCCACACATATACCAGCCATTGTACCTCTATAATTAATTAGGCCTCCCCCCACCACACACCGATAGTCGAGCGTTGTAGGTAGGTATCCATGCCACAGAGACAAACTGCACCTGTCCCCTCTCACGTTCCGGTAGGCCAGCCACTCTATATCTTTGACGTGGGCACACAAAAATTCAATGGCACTCTTTATCGACCGCGCGCGCACACACACACACATCATCCCTCTCTTCGATTCTATGGATACCTCAAGCCGATGATACCTCCACTCTCTTCTGTGGATCGCCCCCTCTATATAGATGATATATCCAGGACTCTATTTCTCACACATTGCATGTGTTACATTTTTTGATTGAGCCCCCCCCCCAAAACACTCACGGACCCACACACTATATCTCTCTACGTTTGTATCTCTCACACACAACCCCACGTAGGTGGTGTACATACACGAAGAGAATAGGTGCACGTACTCATGCTTCGTGCCCAGCCACACCCGTGCGGGTACACGGTGGAGCTCATTTCTGTACAAAAATGGCTGCCCACATGCTAATTTGAATGCATGTAGCGGTTGTTTACCTACGGAGGTTGTGTACCACACGTGCACGAAACAAAGTTCGACTTGATGCATTGGCGCGTTATTTTTAAATAAAGTTATATCGCTCAATGGCACATACACAGAATATAAAATGATTTTTATGGAGAAAAAGGTAGTCCGCTCCACTATATACAATGGAGCCTGCCTGCCTGGGCTTGTCTCTCTTCAGAGTATCTCACACAAGGCCGCGGTGGCCTCTCTCTCCCATTGTTGGTCACTAATCCGGACGCATCCCGTCTGTCGGCGAAAAGGGAGGATGTGCATCGTTTCTCCGTTCGACGGCGCCGAGGTAGCACGTCCTGATCTGCGGTACCCGCCATTCTCTCTGACCAAGCTCCGGCGCGGTAGGGCCTACGCCGCCTGCTCGCTGCTACAGTATGGGCAGACCCCGCCCACGGCCGCTCACCTAGTTACATCCCGATGACCCCCAGGTATCCCCTCCGGCCTTGCTCCACTGCCCTTCTTCCCACGTCGCTGCATGTGGAAAATCTTGCATGTGGATCTTCCATAGTTCTTTGCCCAAAACTTAGCTCATCCAGCGTACTTTCCATATTGCAATCTCGTCCTCACACCATTTTAGAAAAACACAACCATGTTGTTATCTTCCCTTAGGACAAGGAATATGCTTCTTTTTTGTCGTCGTATGTGCGATACATCCATTTTGCATCATGCTTTTATATCGATATTTATTGCATTATGGGCTGTTATTACACATTATGTCACAATACTACGCAAGTGTCACTCCGAAGCTTATGGGGTAGATGGTGTTATTAGACGTTATATCTATATAAAGGAGTAGATGGTGTTAGTAGATGTTATATACCTGAGCATGAACAGGAACAGATCCTACGCAAGTGTCACTCCGAAGCTTATGGAGGACACCACGCTGGAGATAGAACTGCGCATAAGGTATTGCAATCCGGTTTTTATTGGCCTAATCTCTTCAAGGATGCTCGTAAGTTTGTCTTATCTTGTGATGAATGTCAAAGAATTGGTAATATTAGTAGACGTCAAGAAATGCCTATGAATTATTCACTTGTTATTGAACCATTTGACGTTTGGGGCTTTGATTATATGGGACCTTTTCCTTCCTCTAAAGGGTATACACATATTTTAGTTGTTGTTGATTATGTTACTAAGTGGGTAGAAGATATTCCAACTAGTAGTGTTGATCATAACACCTCTATTAAGATGCTTAAAGAAGTTATTTTTCCGAGGTTTGGAGTCCCTAGATATTTAATGACTGATGGTGGTTCACATTTTATTCATGGTGCTTTTCGTAAAATGCTTGCTAAGTATGATGTTAATCATAGAATTGCATCTCCTTATCACCCACAGTCTAGTGGTCAAGTAGAATTGAGTAATAGAGAGCTCAAATTAATTTTGCAAAAGACTGTTAATAGATCTAGGAAGAATTGGTCCAAGAAACTTGATGATGCATTATGGGCCTATAGAACTGCATATAAAAATCCTATGGGTATGTCTCCGTATAAAATGGTTTACGGAAAAGCATGTCACTTACCTCTCGAACTAGAACATAAGGCATATTGGGCTATTAAAGAGCTCAATTATGATTTTAAACTTGCCGGTGAGAAGAGGTTATTTGACATTAGCTCATTGGATGAATGGAGAAGCCAAGCCTATGAGAATGCCAAACTGTTTAAAGAAAAAGTTAAAAGATGGCATGACAAAAGGATACAAAAGCATGAGTTTAATGTTGGTGATTATGTATTGTTATACAACTCTCGTTTAAGATTTTTTGCAGGAAAACTTCTCTCTAAATGGGAAGGTCCTTACGTTATCGAGGAGGTCTATCGTTTCGGTGCCATAAAAATCAACAACTTCGAAGGCACAAATCCGAAGGTGGTGAATGGTCAAAGAATTAAACATTATATCTTGGGTAATCCTATAAATGTTGAAACTAATATTATCGAAACCGTAACCCCGGAGGTATCCATAAGGGACACTTTCCAAAAAGTTTCAGACCCCGAAAAGGAATAGGTATGTGGTACGGTAAGTAAACTGACTTCAAAACAGTTCTAATGGCAATTTTTCTCCGTTTTGGAATATTTAGAAAAATAGGAAAATAAGAAGCAGTCCGAGAAGGACACGAGGCTTCCATGAGGGTGGGAGGCGTGCCCTACCCCCTGGGCGCGCCCCCTACCTCGTGGGCACCCCGTGTGCTCTCCGGACTCCGTTTTCTTGCAAGATACTTCTTTGCTCGATAAAAATTCATTATATAATCTCCCGAAGGTTTTGGACACCGTACCACGCAAATATCCTCTGTTCTTGTTTCGAGTTGTTTTCTGTCAGGGTTGTCAAGGCCAGGCATCATGTCGTCCCCCTCCTCCAACAATGGTGACAGCGATTCTTGGCTAATGAAGATAGAACTAAAGAGGGAAGAACCTATGGATATCAACAAGGATGAAGGGATCAAGAAGGCCACGGAAGACCAAGTTCCGGCAGCAGAAGACATCCTTCAACTTGATCACAATCTTCTTACACCAACTGAGATCGAAGCTTTCAAGATGATTGAGTTAGCTCGTATACAAAACAAGTATCTCACGTGAAAATATTTTGTTGAAGGAGCATATCATCGCACTCAAGGGCTTTATCCGCAAGTTGGAGGACCTCCTACGCTCGATGTGCGACTATCCATCATCACCAACACCCTCTTCACCGACAAAGAAGAACTGAGTATCTGGTATGGGCACTCCCCTTGGCAACTGCCAAGGTTGGGGGAGTGCCCCGATATCGTATCACCATCACAACTTTTAGCTTTACCGTTTTTCTTAGTTCGATCCTTTTGGTAATATCTTGATATAGTAGAATAAAGTTTTAGTATGATCTAGTTGTGAGTTTTGCTTTATGATCCCTCTATGTAATCGAGTCCGTGAGCTATATAATAAAGATTAGTGTTGAGTCAAGGGTTTGATTATCTTGCTATGATTATGAGTGAATAAAAGAAAAAGAAAGAATAAAAATAAATGAAAAGAGATCATATTGATCTTATGGAGAGTAATGACTTCACATATAAAGAGTATGATGATTAAAAGTTTTTGAGAGTTGACAAACATAGTTCTGGTCATTGTTGCAATTAATAGGAAGTAATAAAGAAAAAGAGGTTTCACATATAAATATACTATCTTGGACATCTTTTATGACTGTGAGCACTCATTAAAATATGACATGCTAAAGAGTTGATGTTGGACAAGGAAGACAACATAATGGGTCATGTTTTCTTATATCTGAGATAAAGTATATTGTCATGGATCATCCAACATGTTGAGTTTTCCTTTCTCCCGCATGCTAGCCAATTCTTTGCACCAAGTAGAAATACTACTTGTGCTTCCAAATACCCTTAAAACCAGTTTTGCCATGAGAGTCCACCATATCTACCTATGGATTGAGTAAGATCCTTCAAGTAAGTTATCATTGGTGCAAACAATAAAAATTGCTCTCTAAATATGTATGACTTATTAGTGTGTGAGAAAATAAGCTTTATACGATCTTGTGATGTGGAAGAAATAAAATTGACAGACTGCATAATAAAGGTCCATATCACAAGTGGCAATATAAAGTGACGTTCTTTCGCATTAAGATTTTGTGCATCCAACCATGAAAGCGCATGACAACCTCTGCTTCCCTCTGTACTTTTATATTCTACCTTATGCAAGAGTCATGGTGGTCTTTACCTTTCCTTTTTTATATTTTATCCTTTGGCAAGCACATTGTGTTGGAAAGATCCTGATATATAGAACAACACTATTCTGATCTCAGGATTAAAATAACTATTCGGATCACGGAGGGCCTATATAGGGGCAAGCGAATTGTTCCCGAACTCCCAGCCCGCTGACCCACCACCCACGATCGCTCGTTCCCAACCTCCCGCTATCCGCTGCCCTGGATCCACCGCGACGACGCCACCCCCTGGATCCACCGCCTCTGGCCGCCGCCGCCACGGCCCCTGCGCGCCTCCCGCCGTAGGCCCCAATCCCCCGAGGCACCTCTCGCCACCGTCACCACGTTCCCGGAGCGCCTCCCACCGCCAGCCCCCATTGCGCGACGTGCCTCTGGCCGCCGTTGCCCCGGCCACGGCGTGCCTCCCACTGCTGGCCCCCATCCCTCGACGTGCCTCTCGCCGTTGTCGCCCTGACCCGGCGCGCAATTACTTAGACGACGCCTCCCTCCCCTGGATCCACGGCGGCAACGGCCTCCCTCCTCCTGGAACCACACCGGCAAACTCCCTTCCCCTTGATCCACGGCGGAGGCAACCTCCTTTGCTTCCAACGCGAACATTCTACTGCATACCATAACCTTGTCCAATTCCGTCCACCTCCTCTCCATCTTGAAGTTTGATTTGATTCTGCCCAACATGTGTGATGCTCGCGCACGCCTCGACCCACCGCTACCAGCGACGGCCACCGCTTTTACCTTCCTTCGCAGGTGTGTTTGAACTGCAGCATGCCTCCCTTGGCTCCTCAAGCTCCATACATCAGCCGGCTTGGTTCAGGTTGCCGGCCCAGCCGCGCAAGTGAAAGCACGGCACTGGCACCGGAAGCTTGCTCGGGCGTCGTATAGTTGCATAGAAGCTGCAAAGCAAGTCTTCTTGCCACTACTGAACGAGGCGTCATCGGACCTTGATGCTTGTCCTTCATGCTCCAGCCACCAATAGCCAATAGTTGGGCTTCAGGGACGGGCGATGCTCATGGTTTCCCTGAGGATCTTGTGATTCAGTCCTACAGCTACATGTCCTCTACAACTACAGGGCGGGGGAGCTCCTAGACTCCGACGATGTCACCGTTTTGTCGACTTCACCTACGTGGTTACGTGGATGATCATGATGGCCGGCGCTTGGAGGCGGAGAACTGCCGTTGCAGCGTCTAACGCTGGCGTGATGTTTTTTCCTATTAATAATTAGATAATTAACAGGAGGAAGGAGAACCACTTGATTGGAATGAACGACAGATTTAGGAGCTACAACACCTATGCAGTAATAACCATACTGCAGACGAGCCGAACCCGTCTTGAACTACTCTGTTTATTTATCCTCTCAGTTTTTATTTATTTCTGGTGCTTTTGGGAGTAATTAGTCAATTTTGTTTTTGGATGGATGTAATTTACAGTAGATAGAGATGGTTTTCTATAGTTAAATGTCTACATGTTCATTCATATGCTCAAGAAAAATAGTATGGCTGCACATGGTCAACTATTCTTCACCATTTTGTGTAGTAATTAGTATGGCTGACCATTTTCAGCGGTAATTAGCATGTTGCAGTCCACTGTGTCAATTTTCAGCAGGCCAACTTCAATTAAGTATGTGTGTCGACATGTCGTGTGTGTGCAGACATCTTCAGTTAAGTATGCAGTGTTGCTCAACATGTGTGGACTGTAGTGCCGCGTGCTCCTATGTGTTGCTGTTAGGTGCACCATGCAAGCCATCTCAAATCCCCAAAACATGAGGAGCGCCGCCACCAGGAGCATGCTCACGCAGCTGCCTTTCAAAGCTGACGAGGTCACAAATACATGCGTCGAGAAGTTCCTATAGAGCTGTAGTATTATTCTTCAGAGTTCAGATAACTGAAATTTGGGCTGCTGCTAGAACCTGATGGCCTCGAGCTTGTAAAAGGATATTTAGAAGTTTCTGTAAACAGAAGTTCAAAATTCAAAAGAAAGAGTGTTATGTACTCCTGCGTCTGTCCTAAGTCTGGTGTCTCATATGTCTTTGTGTGGGTACTTCGTGTGTGTTGTGTGCTCCCATGTGTGCGTGCTCTATTATGTGTGTCGAGTGTGCTCTCATATATACTCCCTTTTGTGTTTGTGTTTGTATGTTCTAAAAGCTTATATAATATTTTCTTCAGTCTTCATGTCTTGGTGTTAAACATTCTTTTTCTTTTCACAAGCACGAAAAAAAGATTCATGTAAATTCACAAAAAATGTTACGTATGTGCAATAAAACAAAAGTATACAAGCGATAACAAATTACATTTTAAAAAGGGTCCGCTGAATTACATATTCTTGATTTTGGAAAGTTCATATTTCACCGTTCCCGAGCAGTGCAACACAAAGGAGCTCATTCAAAAACAAACTAACAAAAATGAAAAAAAATCAAGGCCCGACTTATAAGAAACTTTTTCTCATTTCTAAAAAATCTAAGAAGGTCAAATAAAATAACATAGCAGTTCAATATCCATAATTTATTAGAATTTTCTCTTTTCTAAAAAATAAAAGCAAGAATAAAAAACCGATTTTCCCATTTCAAAAAAAATAAAACCATGAAGTTCAATTTTTTCTAAAAAAAGAGAACAATATGATTTGTATCAAAACCTAGCATTTTCCCCATAAAAACAATAAGTGAGGTTGGGGAGTTACGGGCCTGATCTCCATCCATCGTGTGCGGCTTGCCCTTGCGTCTCTAATCAAACATCCAGGTTTTGTATGAATGTGTGATGATGAATTGGTCGACCAGTACACTACACCCATGCAAATATATGTGTTTCTATCTACTTTGTATAAATAAAATTTTTACATTTTTCTACTTATGTGGATACAATACTTGAGAAATTCGTATGATACTGGAGAAGAAAGTTCTCACATCCTTTTGTATCTACCAAATTTGGAAGGTCAGAGACTAAAACCAACAAAGTTCGCGTTCAGTTGTAAGTGAAAACCAGCTGCTCAGTGCAATGAAGCCTAGTCCAAAATTAAAGACACAATGTTTATGCCTTGTAAGTAAAAAAATGGAACTTATGACTTTTTCTTGTTCGATTGTTTCTATATTTGGCTTATGAAAAACTTGACTTGATGCCCTTTCAAAAAAAATTGAAAAGTCCAAATTGTAAAAAACAAGAAGTTTAAATTGAAAAAAAAATCATTTCCCTATTTCTAAAAAACTGAAACAAAGAATTTCAAATTTAAAAATAAAATAGAACAACTTGATGTTTATCAAAAAAGGAACTTCCCCATTTATAAAAACAAAACCAAATAGTTAAATTAAAAAATTAGACATAACGGAGTACAAATTTAAATAAGGAAGAACCTAGAAGTTCGAGTTTAAATAACGAAGTTGCTCAACGAAAAGACTACGAAAAAGTGATTTTCTTTGTTTTTGGGAAAAACCTCAAAGTTCAAATTGAAATAACGAAGCGATTCAACATTTACCAAAGGGATAGTTTGATGTATACAACAAACTCAAAATTTTCTTGTTTCTGTGCAAAATTAATGTATGAAGTTCAATTTAACAAAGGTTGTATGATGTTTACTTAAAAATATTTTTTTTCTTTTATAGAAATAAAACTAAGAAGTTCAAATTAAGAAACAAAGAAGTTCAAAGATTATAAAAATCTAGGATTTACATGCTCAATTTTGATGAAGTTCAAAAAACTTGATTTTCCTCATTACTGAAGAAAAAAACTAAGAAGTTCAAATTAAAATAACAGAGAAGTTCAAAGTTTGTAAAAACCTCTCATTCTCGTTACTAAAGAATCAACTAATAAGTTTGAATTAAAATAAGGGAACAACTAAAAAATTCCCCATTTTTTTGAAAGCTAGGATTTTCCCCGATACTAAAGATTAAATCATGAAGTTCAAAAATAGAGAAAAGACAAATTCGATGTTTATTTTAAAATCGAACACAACTCTTTACTCAAAAAATAAAAATATGTGAAGTTCAAATTAAAATAACTGAGAAGGTCAAAGTATATTAAACCCTAGGATTTATAAGCTCAAAAAACAAAAACAAAAGACAATGCCATTTTGGGCATTTTTGTTCAAACACAGTGAAGTTCGAACAAACATGCCCGAGAAGTTCAACTACTTCATGCAGTGCGTTTCCATTCGCAATGAAGGCATAAATCATGATCTCGTCATTTTAATTTACTTCAAAACAATAGGAATATCATTTGTGTAAGTTCAAGTCCTCGGTCGGAGAAAGTTAAAAATATATTGTGAGAGAGGTTTATACAAAGAGAATATCATTTGTGTAACACTGACGAAATGGATGGGAAAATTAAAAACGAAAATACGTCACAGAAGTTCAACGTGAAAACAGCACGAAGTTCGACTACTATAGTGAATGAATTTCAGATGAAAAACTTTTAAAATTGTCGCGAGTATGAAAAAACGATCACCACGGGAAAGTTGCGTGTTTACAACAGCTTTCCATCGGTATATCACTTGCTCAATTCCGGTGAGTGGATGGAGAGCTATGAGTAGTGGATGGAGAGCTACGGGCAAAAAAAGCATGTGAAAAACAGAGTGAAGTTCAAGTAGACATACCGAGAAGTTCAGGTTCTACACGCCGTGCATTTTCGAAGAATCTGTTTCGCGATAAAGGCGGAACGAACAATCTCGCCATTTTTGTAATTACTTGAAAACGTCAAGGAATCACAGAAAACCATCAACATGAATTTTTTTTGCATTTTCCGTAGCTTTTCAGCGGTATATAATTTGCCCCATTCCGATAAAGTTTGTAGAAATTATGGCAAAAATACATTTTTAACCATTTTCAAAACTGACATAAAACCGTAATAAATTAGGAGAAACAATATATACAAAACAGTTTCGCATTTCTTCAAGCTTTCCAACGCCATATCATTTGCTGCATTTGGACGTACGGTTAAAAAATTAGCTCGAAAATACGAACTCGGTGGAACTTGTACCGTTTTCTAAATTACTTTTAAATCGTTCAAAATTAGAAACAACTTTAAATATGAAAAAGTAGCGCATTTTCATAAGCTTTCCAACGCAATATTATTTGCCTCAATTGGATTAGCCGTTTAGAACTGGCATCGAAATTACAAACTCGGGTGTTCCATTTGCGAAATTCTACGATTTTCCGAATTACTCTTTAACCGTAGGGAATTAGAGAAAACTTTCAACATGTGTAAGGAGCGGTTTTTCAGCAGCTTTCCAACGCCATATTATTTGCCTCATTCCAATAAACGGTTTAAAAATGCGGTCGAAAATACGGTTCAGATTTTTTGTATGAAGAAAAAAATGTTTTCAAAACTGCTCTTAAACCGCTTACATTTTGCCAAAAATTTAACTTGGGTCATGATATTGATGTCCATAGCTTTGCAACGGTATATTGCAAGCCCCATTTGGACACCTTTTAGCGGAAGTTCAACCTAGTACTCGGGGAAGGTCAGGCGCGTTACTCGGGAAGTTCATGTTGTGATCAGAATATTATTTTGATCCCGTGATCAGAATAGTGTTTATATATATATATAATTGGATGTAAGTTAGCATGAACTATTATTGTTGACATTACCCTTGAGGTAAAAGGTTGGGAGGCGAAACTATAAGCCCCTATCTTTCTCTCTGTCCGATTTAAAACTCCGTAACCAGAAGTATTGCGTGAGTGTTAGCAGTTGTGAAAGACTAAATGATAGTTGAGTATGTGGACTTGATGAAAAGCTCTTACATTGACTCTTTCTGATGTTATGATAAATTGCAACTGCTTCAATGACTGAGATTATAGTTTGTTGGTTCTCAACAAAGTTTCTGATTCATACTTGACGTTGTGAATAGATTATTACTTGAGCATAAGAAATAATATGACAATATCCATATATGTTGCTATTATCAGGATGATCATGATGCCCTCATTTCCGTATTTTATTTTATCGACACCTCTATCTCTAAACATGTGGACATATTTATCGTTATCGGCTTCTGCTTGAGGACAAGCGAGGTCTAAGCTTTGGGGAGTTGATACGTCCATTTTGCATCATGCTTTTATATCGATATTTATTGCATTATGGGCTGTTATTACACATTATGTCACAATACTTATTCCTATTCTCTCTTATTTTACAAGGTTTACATAAAGAGGGAGAATGCCGACAGCTGGAATTCTGGGCTGGAAAATGAGCAAATATTAGAGACCTATTCTGCACAACTCCAAAAGTCCTGAAACTCCATGGAAGTTATTTTTGGAAATAATAAAAAATACTGAGCGAAGAAAATACCAGAGGGGGCCCACACCCTGGCCACGAGGGTGGTGGCGTGCCCTACCCCCCTGGGCATGCCCCTGCCTCGTGGCCCCCCTGGTGGCCCTTCGGTGCCCATATTCTGCTATATGAAGTCTTTCGTCCGAGAAAAAAAATTAGAAGCAAGCTTTCGGGACGAGACTCCGCCGCCACGAGGCGGAACCTTGGCGGAACCAATCTAGGGCTCCGGCAGAGCTGTTCTGCCGGGGAAACTTCCCTCCGGGAGGGGGAAATCATCACCATCGTCATCACCAATGATCCTCTTATCGGGAGGGGGTCAATCTCCATCAACATCTTCACTAGCACCATCTCATCTCAAACCTATTTCATCTCTTGTATCCAATCTTTGTATCCAAACCTCAGATTGGTACCTGTGGGTTGCTAGTAGTGTTGATTACTCCTTGTAGTTGATGCTAGTTGGTTTACTTGGTGGAAGATCATATGTTCAGATCCATTATGCATATTAATACCCCTCTGATTATGAACATGAATATGCTTTGTGAGTAGTTACGTTCATTCCTGAGGACATGGGAGAAGTCTTGCTATTAGTAGTCATGTGTATTTGGTATTCGTTCGATATTTTGATGAGATGTATGTTGTCTCTCCTCTAGTGGTGTCATGTGAACGTCGACTACATGACACTTCACCATTGTTTGGCCCTAGAGGAAGGAATTGGGAAGTAATAAGTAGATGATGGGTTGCTAGAGTGACAGAAGCTTAAACCCTAGTTTATGGGTTGCTTCGTAAGGGGCTGATTTGGATCCATATGTTTCATGATATGGTTAAGTTTACCTTAATACTTCTGTTGTAGTTGTGGATGATTGCAATGGGGGTTAATCATAAGTGGGATGCTTGTCCAAGTAAGGACATTACCCGAGCACCAGTCCACCCACATATCAAATTATCAAAGTACCGAATGCGAATCATATGAACGTGATGAAAACTAGCTTGACGATAATTCCCATGTGTCCTGGGGAGCGCTTTCCTTCATATAAGAGTTTGTCCAGGCTTGTCCTTTGCTACAAAAAGGATTGGGCCATCTTGCTGCACCTTATTTACTTCTATTACTTGCTACTCGTTACAGATTACCTTATCACAAAACTATCTATTACCGATAATTTCAGTGCTTGTAGAGAATACCTTGCTGAAAACCGCTTATTATTTCCTTCTACTCCTCGTCGGGTTCGACACTCTTACTTATCGAAAAGGCTATGATAGGTCCCCTACACTTGTGGGTCATCAATGTGTCATCAACTGTTATTGGCCAGTAATTGTTTCCTTTCTATCTCTTTTTTTGCAAACAGGCTATCCATTTCACCTCGTTGTTATTGCGACCTTTTGGTAAACTGCACAAATCACTTTTTTCTTAAGAGTGTTTTGTGCAGTTGTACTAAAATGTCACACGGGCAACGTCTCTACATTTCAGTGCGACTGCACAAAGGGAGATTGGTTTTGCTCTGTCCTCCTCATCCAACTCCGAGCCTAATCTTCTCCAACTATTTGCTTAATCTTCTCCAACTAGTTAGTCTTAAGATAGACTGCAAAGGTGACCGGCTTCTATTTATGTGTTTATTGTTTCATCAGTAGTCCTCTATTATCGTAATCACACTTAATATCTTTGCAACAGGGACACTCAACTCTATTTTGGTGGAACTGCACAAAATGATAGAAATGTTGCATGCTCCAGACAGCTACTTTTTTCCCAACATGCCTTGTTGATTTAGACACAGCTGGGGGGCGTTACTGCCAATGAAAGCATGGATCAATTTTAATTTTACACCTTCTCACAAGTCTGCCTTCACTTGTGATGTAAATATTAGCTCTGGTCTGCTAATCATTGAGATGCATTAGCAAGGAAGTTAGTTTTTTTATTGTTTCTGAAAGAGCATCGATGGCAAGACACATGAAACAAAAGCTGAAAGCTCAGAGCATTGTACAATTTCATGTCACTGGAAAATTATTTGTATAGTACCACTACTGCAGGATGGTCCAAACGTGACACTACGATTAGAGACCCTTCAACGAATCTGTGTGCGATGCCATAATCGCAAACGATGGTGTAAAAACCCGTCAAAAGGTGCAAAACGTTTGCGATGACAGATGCATCAAACACGGTTCAGAATTTAGTTGCGTGTGCGATGTAGGGCATACGGTTCAGCTCAATTAACTGTTTGGGATGAGGTGGCACAAAAGAAACGGGCAGCCAGATGAAGGCGTGTGCGATATACAACATACGGTTCACTGGGATGAACTGTGTGTGATTACAGATTAGGCAACACAATGGAAACGGTTCAACTGAACAAGATGTGTGTGATACACGGCAAACAGCTCCGTAATCTGAAATGTGTGCGAAGACCAATAACAACACAGACGATTGCTGCTAATAAGCCGTGTGAATTGCTCTGTCTATAGTAGAATAACATGTATATATATATAACTGAAATAAATATCCAATTACATAAGTGACTATACAGATCATTCGCACACACCTCAATAAACAATTGCATGCATTCTAAAGTAGGAGAAACGATCGTCTAGTCATCTACTTCTTATGATGCTCCCGCCACTGCTATGTGGCTCGATCCCTCGTCTTTGTCAGGAAGAAGACAGTTCCTCATGTCAACAATTCGCATGTACATCTCGTAGCTTGTGTACGCGTCCATGGCCGCATACTTGACATGTTGTTCATCCAGTCTCTTATGCCACACACTGTGCCAGGCGTTCTTGTCCTTATTGCTCTCTTGCTTCATCTTAGCGTAGTAGGGGTCGATGATGGCCGAGGCGAGGTCCACCAGGGAGTTCAGTTTGCTTTTGTCGCTGCCCCAGACTTGTAGTGGTGCTGGATGTTGACAAGATTCGGGCATTTCAAGTCCGAAACCTTGAGCGCTTTTAGATCGTTGGTGGTGTCCACCGTAGCAAAACTGTAGTCAGAGCTCTTGATAAACCTGGAGAAATGCTCGCAAGGCCTTGTGGCAAGGTAGAAGTGGTAGACGAGGACGTCATGTCGCATGCACAACTGGGCGATGGCAACCTTCTGATCATGCCCGGCACGACCGATGGTGTACTCAAGGTCGAAGCCGACCACTCGGTACTTGTCCTCGGCAAGGAACTGCTCCATAGTTTGTATGGAGCTCTCCACTGAGACCGGATCATTCGTGCACACCACCGAGAGGGGCTTCCCCCTCACGTGGGTGTCCACTACGTGATGCATGGTGAACTGCCCGCCGTTGTCGTTGTCGACCGCTGGGAGCGCCATTGGGACCGCTGGATGTCCTCTCTGTATGTGTCCTCGTGGGTGTGCTTATTGTGTCATGTGAGACAAGAGATGAAGGTAAATGGAGGCAGGAATAAAAGGGGGCCGGGTGGCGTGGATTGTTGGCGCGTCCGCATGGTAGTTTTTGCAGCGGGTAACTGCATCGTCGCGCCGCGCCCGACGCAACTGCTTGCACACGAACGTGTGTGATCGTGCGCCGAGTACCCGGAGGGACGCGAGAGCATAGCGCGTGCGACGGGACACGGGCAGAGTGCGCCGCGGCCGCCTGAACCGCAAGCAACCACACGCATAGAGCAGTTGAACACGCAGGAAATGGTCGCCTACAAGCCGTTCGACAGTTGCGTCGCTGCGTAGAGAGCGGCCGTGTGGTACCACCTCCGTCTAGTCTATAGTCTCCTTTATATTCCGTGTCATATTTTGCCCTCAAATTTAACCAACAAAATGTGAATGCATGTTTTAAAAATTATATAATTGGAAACTATGTTCAAATACAAATCCAACTATATAATCTTTGGCGACATGCATTCGTATTTTATTAGTTAAATCATACTTATAAACCAGGAGGGTGGTATAGTAGGTAATTAAATCATAAACTTTTTTTTATTAACCGTATGTGTATGTGGCCTTTCGTCCTCCTCTCGCACGTCTTGTCACCCCGCTGCCGCAGATGGCTTACAGCACAAGCTTGCGCAGCGCGCGGGGGCATTCTTTTTGCCAAACGGTGGCGCCAATGAATCGTCGGTGAGCCCGTTCCCGCGCAACCTCGCAGGTTCCCGCGCAAGATTCCTGCCCGACTCGGTGAAATCCCCCAAAATCCCAATGCTTACCGGCCTGCTATAAAAACCCTCACGGTCGGCGAGTCCTGCGTTGCATTTTCCCCTCCATCCCTGTAGCTTATCTCGTCTACTTCTCCCACAATCGCCAATGGCACCGGTCCATCCTTGTCACTTAGCCACTCCGCTGTCATCAGAGGATAGCTCCAGCTGGGAGGCTACACCGCGGCGGCAGCGCAGTCCCTGGCGTAGTGTAGTGCGCGTGGCATCCCTGTTGGGTGTGCGCGGAACACCCACCACACGTTCTGCCGCCGGTGCCCGTAGGCAGCTGTTGCCTGTCGCCGTTGCCGCCACACCACCGTCGAAAGCCAAGTCCATCGCCCGCTCCGCCGCCGCGGCCCGGAGGAGGGAGGTGGCCGTCGTGCCTGCCACCCCACTACCGGCCACTGTGGCCATCACCCGCTCCGCCACCGCGGCCCGAAGGCGGGAGGTGGTGGTCGTGGCCGCCACCCCGTCGTCGGTCGCCGTGGCCGCTAGTCCACCGTCGACCGCCGGGGTCATCACCCGCTCCACCACCACCCGAAGGCGGGAGGTGGAGGTGGATGCCGCACATGCGTCAGCGACCTTGCGTGCTACACCGAGTTCCTGCGGGAGGAGGAGCGCCTCATCGAGCACGCAAAGATCCTTACCGCCACCGTGGCCAAGGCACACGCCGCCTCAGAGGCGAGGAATCAAGAGATCTACGAGGAGAACCACTGCTTCGAGAGGGGTCATGTGGAGCGGTAGAGGGCGTTCGAGGTGAGCGTCGCTGAAGCTGCATTAGCGGTAGGCACCGCATTGCGGTTGCCCAGCTCGTGAGTAGGCTCCTCCCCCTCCGCCTCTTACTGAGCGTGCTCGGCAGAGGAGAGGCATCCGGAAGTAGTACAAAGCCCCTCCGCAGTAGTAGTAGTATTTAGGGGCTATTTTGTCCAGATCATCTGACTATAGATGTGGTGGAACTGTACAACGCACTTAAAATTAGCTAGTATATATAGTTGAACTAGCTATTTTAGTACGTGGTTGGCAACAATTGGGGAAAAGTTTGGTCGGTTCAGCTGTCGGGTTGAACTGTTTGTATAAATTAAGAACGACTGCTTAATCAATGAATGAAATCTATGCTTAATTACTGAATTTTGACAAATAGCAGTGTTACAAGGATTGACAAATCTTACCAAATTGCTTGTACGTGGTTGCAACAGGTCATCCAAAACAACCGTTTCCGTTGAAGCAATGCACAAATCCTGCACTGCCCTCACTTTGCATATGGGTGTTCTATCTAAAACATTTACGATCAAGAGCTGCGGAGATCCTGCTCGGCACATTTTCTCTTGGCTTCCTGGGGAAGCTGTTGGTTTGCATACGGGTGTTCTAACTAAAACGTTTGTGATGAGTGTTTTATATTTAAAAAGCGAATTAAACTGTGGCTTGAGCGCCATTAATGGAGAGGATGCGAGCAAGGCGGGCGGCCATGGAAGTCAAAGGGCTCGCTTCCCAGTGAGCCTACGCAGCGTACAGCTCACACGCTTCCCGGTGAGCCTGCGCACTCGAGGACAGCTTGCACGCCTCTCGGTCAGCCTGTGCACCGGACGACGCTCGCACGCCTCCCGTTCAGTCAAGGTCAAGCAGCTGTCCGCACGGCACCTCCTACAGCCATTAAAACCAAGACACATGGCATCACGTGAATGGTTAACAGAATTTTGGATTTGCTAGAATTTAAAAACCAGGCATCTCAATGTTTTGCCGGCAATCAATGGTGCCCTAGTGTTTGAAATTCATTCCAATTTATTGCATGGGACCTAAGCATGCACCCAAGGACACAGATTTGATTTTCGACCAATTTACATGCACTGGAGCATGTGCATCTAGTTCAAATTTGCATTATGGACATAAATGCATTGAAAACTCAGTTAATGCATAAAAATGTCCAAACAAACCCTGAAAAATAAAAAAAATCACACAACACTCCTCTTGTTCTATGTTGACACGAGAAAAAAAAATTGAAAGCAATAAGAGGCAATGGATATCGTTTCGTCCCCAAAGGTGGGACGTTCCCTACCGAAAATCATCATGCTTGTTGTGAGAAGCTCCGGTCTGTGAGAAGCATATACCCAAACCTACCCCAAATGGGACAAATTTTTTACCATGCCATGTTGATGCCGCTCCATGATAGCATGCCAAGTTTCATGAATTTCAGACGAGTTTTGGATTTACTAGAATTTAAAAACCAGGCATATCAATGTTTTCCTGGCAATCAACGGTGCCCTGGTGTTTGAAATTCATTCTCAATTCTTGCATGGGACCTAAGCATGCACCCAAGGACACATATTTGATTTTTCAACCAATTTATATGCAATGGAGCATGTGCATGTAGTTCAAAATTGAATTATGCACATAAATGCATTGAAAACTCAGTTAATGCATAAAAATGTCCAAACGAACCCTGAAAAATAAAAAAAATCACACAACACTCCTATTGTTCTATGTTGACACGAGAAAAAAAATTGAAAGCAATAAGAGGCAATATCGTTTGGTCCCCAAAGGTGGGACGTTCCCTACCGAAAACCATCATGCTTGTTGTGAGAAGCTCCGGTTTGTGAGAAGCATATATACCCAATCCTGCCCCAAATGTGACAAAATTTGTACCACGGCATGTTGATGCCGCTCCATGATAGCATGCGAAGTTTCATGAATTTCAGACGAGATTCTGAGTTACTAGAATTTAAAAACCAGGCATCTTAAGGTTTTGCCGGCAATCGACGGTGCCCTAGTGTTTGAAATTCATTCCCATTTCTTGCATGGGACCTAAGCATGCACCCAAGGACACAGATTTGATTTTCAGCCAATTTATATGCACCGGAGCATGTGCATGTAGTTCAAATTTGAATTATAGTCATAAATGCATTGAAAACTCAGTTAATGCATAAAAATGTCCAAACGAACCCTGAAAAATAAAAAAAATCGCACAACACTCCTGTTGTTCTATGTTGACACAAGAAAAAAATTTGAAAGCAAGAAGAGGCAATGGATATCGTTTCATCCCCAAAGGTGGGACGTTCCCTACCGAAAACCATCATGCTTGTTGTGAGAAGCTCCGGTTTGTGAAAAGCATATACCCAACCTTCCCCAAATGGGACAAAATTTGTACCACAACATGTTGATGCCGCTCCATGATAGCATGCCAAGTTTCATGAATTTCAGATGAGTTTTGGATTTACTAGAATTTAAAAACCAGGCATCTCAATGTTTTGCCGGCAATCAACGGTGCCTTGGCGTTTGAAATTCATTCCCATTTCTTGCATGGGACCTAAGCATGCACCCAAGGACACATATTTTGATTTTTGGACCAATTTATATGCACTGGAGCATGTGCATGTAGTTCAAATGTGAATTATGCACATAAATGCATTGAAAACTCAGTTAATGCATAAAAATGTCCAAACGAACCCCGAAAAATCACAAAAAATCACACAACACTCCTGTTGTTCTATGTTGACATGAGAAAAAAATTGAAAGCAATAAGAGGCAATGGATATCGTTTCATCCCCAAAGGTGGGACGTTCCCTACCGAAACCATCATGCTTGTTGTGAGAAGCTCCGGTTTGTGAGAAGCATATACCCAAACTTGCCCCAAATGGTACAAAATTTGTACCACGACATGTTGATGCCACTCCATGATAGCATGCCAAGTTTCATGAATTCCAGACGAGTTTTGGATTTACTAGAATTTAAAAACCAGGCATCTCAATGTTTTGCCGGCAATCAACGGTGCCCTAGTGTCTGAAATTCATTGTCATTTCTTGCATGGGACCTAAGCATGCACCCAAGGACACATATTTGATTTTTCGACCAATTTATATGCAGTGGAGCATGTGCATGTAGTTCAAATTTGAATTATGCACATAAATGCATTTAAAACTCAATTAATGCATAAAAATGTCGAAACGAACCCCGAAAAATCACAAAAATTCACACAACACTCCTGTTGTTCTATGTTGAGACGAGAAAAAATTGAAAGCAATAAAACGCAATGGATATCGTTTCGTCCCCAAAGGTGAGACGTTCCCTACCGAAAACCATCATGCTTGTTGTGAGAAGCGCCGGTTTGTGAGAAGCATAAACCCAAACCTGCCCCAGATGGGACAAAAAATTTACCACGACATGTTTATTCCGCTCCATGATAGCATGCCAAGTTTCATGAATTTCAGACGAGTTTTTAATTTACTGGAATTTAAAAACCAGGCATCTCAATGTTTTGCCGGCAATCAACGGTGTCCTGGTGTTTGAAATTCATTCCCATTTCTTGCATGGGACCTAAGCATGCACCCAAGGACACATATTTGATTTTTTCGACCAATTTATATGCACTGGAGCATGTGCATGTAGTTCAAATTTGAATTGTTCACCTGAAATGGCTAGAAATCCAATTTAATGTATTAAATGTTCAAACGAACCCTGAATAATTCCAATTCTTTTACGACACACATATAGTTGCATGTTCACTCCAGATAAAAGGTCTAGCAATTCAAACACCGTCCATTGCCGCTGTGACCCCATTATGTAATTCAAATCAAGATGAAAAATCAAGTAGATCGCACATAGTTTATTATCAGCAACTGCGTGAGATGCAGCACAAAATATCCTGGAGCACCGTCGGTGTATAGTACGCCTATGGCATACGCGAGAAGGTGCGTTGGCTACAGTCCACAGCTGGCGTCTCAAGCACACTATCTCACTCCCCAAATATCATTTCACAATTCAATCGTCGCCGGTGAAAGATGGGCACGTGGACCCGCATCGTGAGGGCAACTTCGGTAGCCCACTCCGGCGAGAGCGCGGCCGCAGCCGCCATGCGCGTGCTAGCAAGGTGCATGAGAGCAGCCGCAATCTGCAACTGGGCGGCAAAGGCAGCCCAAACGGTCGCTGTTGCTTCTCAGGTGGCGGCAACAGCATCTGCCTCAGGGATAGCAACTGGCGAGAGCGGCACAACAACTGTCCGTTCCGCAGCGGTGGCCTTAGCCCTGATGGAGGCCGCCCATGACCATGTCGAGGCCGCCCATTCCTAGCTCCTGGCGGTCACCGCACAAATTGAATGAAGCTTCTCCGACAACGGTCGGTAACCCACGGCCGAAGAGCTGGCAATCGCCAAGAGCGTTCGAGCAGCCGCCCGTTCCTCCGCTGCATACCTTGCGATGACGGAGCCCGTCCAAGCCCATATCGCGTCCGCCCATGCCCAGCTCGTGGCGGCCTTTTCCAAAGAGATGGCGGACGTGGATGGCGAGATTCTTGCCGAGTATGGTGCGATGGATGCCATGGAGCCCCTTCCCCAGGAGACCGTCGGGCGCGAGCTGGACATGGAGGCGGTGGCGGAGATCGATGAGCACCAGCCGTAGTAGTACTCTTTGTTTTGTTTAATTAAGAGCGTCGGTCTTTAATTTGTTAGGTCAGCTAACTTTGTTTAATTGCTGAACTTGCTCAATTAAGAAGTGTGGATGTGCGGTAGTCTCCTTTGTGTACCCAAATTATGCAATGACGTGGATGACCACTGTAACCATGGAAATTCGAACCAAAACTTTTGACGTTCAAACTCATCACACATGGGTTAAGATATCTGAATCATTTGTGATGTGCACATATCGTACACAGTTCTGAATAAGGGACCGTGTCTAATGACACTTTTCGTGCCAGTTTTTTTGCTGAAGCGGTTCCAAATTTTCGGCTTTCGCGGAAATATCTAACTCCCCGCCCCCTCCCCCCTACCAAAAGCCACATTTCCCCTCTTTCCGCCTTCCTTTCCAAGTTGAAACCTTCACTCCTTGCTTGAAGTGCCGCCTCCTCGTCGGCGACCCTCCTTCACGCTGCTCGGCCTCCTCTATCTAGGCAGGTAATCCACACCTGACCCCCATCCTCCTCCTCCTTCCACATCCCACATACCCCGACCGCCGGTGCGAGTGCGACATCTTCCACCCAAATCACCTACCCCTCCACAAAATAAGCGCCGCCCTAAGACATGGTGCACGCAGTATAGCCAGGACCTCAAGGAGCATTTGGCAGCGGAGAAGCAAATCGCGGCCGCACGCGCGCATGAGGTCGCGATGGCTGCCATTCGTGCTGACCCCTAGATCTTGAAGGAGCACCTTGCCATTTGCTAGCTATGCCGGTTAAGCATGCTCGGTTTACCCGTTGCGTGCGCTGCTCCTGCCTTTCCTTCACAAATTCTAGTGAATTGTGCTATCTAATTTTACAATGCAATCTGTTGCTCAAGTGTATATGTTCTATATGTCGTGCAGTGTGGTGCTCACTTATTAACTATTTTGTTAATTAGTTGTCGTCTTCAGTTAACTATTTGGTTCAATTCTGCAAATGTGATGTTCAATTCTTCAGGCTGCAATTTTGTATTGTCTTCTGTGTGAGAAATAAATCGAATTTATCTTTACAAAATTGTGGGTGCATTCTGTTATTGTATACCACGTAAGGAATAAATTGAATTTGGCTGTAGAAAATACATGAGAAACAAATACAATTGCTACAATTGGCTGTAGTTGACTGTTTGGTTAACTGTCGAATCTTCTATTAGGAGTATGTTATATTGTGCAATGTGGTGCTCAGTTAATGTTCGGTTCCTTTGTTGTGGTGTTTAGTTAACTGCTTGGTTCAATTCTGAATGCAATCCAATTGTCGTGGGTAGAATTTTGTATTGTTGTGCATGTGAGGAATAAATTGAATTTGGCTACACTTAATACATGAGAAACATATACAAGTGCTATATTAACTAGTTCTTAATCATGCTTGGTTTGGGTAAATGGGTTTTCCGTGTGGCTTGAATTAATCTGATGAATCTGCAATGTGCTTATTTGTCATCAACATATTTTACTGATAGCATGCGAACCCTTACTTAACCTGATGACTAACTACCTTATATGTGCTGCAGGGAAACAATGGGAAACAATGAGGTTTACAATCGAGGTTAGCACGTGCATGGTCCATTGTCTAATAGAACATTATTATGCAATTGCAGGAACCATTCTAATATTTAGGTTTTTAACAATTTGGTCTTGCACATGTAGGTCCTGCTGTCAGAGGTTTTGACCCACTATTCGGCCCTTTTTGCATATGGGGAAATGAGTTGTCCATGAATATCAATCAAATCAAGAAACTCAGAAAGACTATTAGGATAAAGAAATTAGCGACAAAAAACAACAAGATCTTTGTCTGCACAATAAAAAAGATATTAGTTCACTACAAGATGGTACTAACTATTATACCTTGCCTTTTTTTATTCCTTTGCCCCATTTTCATTATAGAGAAGATATTTATGCACATCCTTGTTTTCAGGCCTTTCCAAAGCAGTTCACTGATGATTACCTCTCAAACCACCTCTATGGTCAGGAGGCAAGGAAGGTTTTCATACAACACCCACGGTTCAATATTGAAGTGTTCCTGAAGAGGACGAAGGACGGATGGTCAATCATCCACAGGCACTGGCCTAAAGTTGCAAAGACCTTCAACATGAATGAAGGCTCAATATTCGCCTTCCACTTCAGCAGTTTTCCATATGAGATGCATTTGTCTATATACCGTCTATGATGATAATTTCAAAAGGTTCTACATGTTGCATGTGGAACTTGCTGCTGGTGCAGTTGTGTAATAGGGTAGCTGAGTGCTGAAGCTATATCATGTTGTACTCTAATGTATTTCAATTATGAAATTCCGCTTCCTTAATATGGAAATGAAATATATTATGTGCTTAATATGAAATTTCAATTAGATTAATAAATGGATTATGAATAATCGGATAATTAGCCTGCTAATGGCGAATTTGCCTACTAATTGGGTTTTCTATTGCAAACGGTTGTTGAAATAATACTATGGGCGATGACCTCAAGAAATGCACACAGTTTCTAGGAATAAACCATGTTGGGTCAATGAACAATCACACACGACTTTCCCTTCAAAACTGTTTGCGTTAGGCCACCTTGCGCAAATGTTTACCACATAAAAACTATGTGTGATGGACAGCCTTTGCCACACAGTTTCTTCTATGGACCGTGTGTGATACATTCAATAACGCAGACAATTTAACAGGAAAAATTGTGTGCGATGTACCTGTGAATGGAAACGTTTTCCTTGGAGCGACTATCTGGGATGTGCATACGAATGGAAACGTTTAGCGGGGACTGACTGTGTGTGATGTACTTGTGATCGAAAACAGTTTCGCTATATAATTGTATTTTTTAGCTCTACTGTACGTATTTCCGTATTTGAGCGCTCACTGATCGCACACGACCTCATTTTGTCGGATGTGTGTGCCAGGAGGGCATATCCCCGACGGTTTCTGGGTCGTGTGGGAAGGACCCCCACTATCGCCCACACTCACTTGGCGATGGTTCCAAATGCCATCGCGGAAAGGGGTTAAAACCGTTTGTTTAGGACTGACGCGCACCAGTGTACGTAAATTATGTAAACAAAATGCTGGAAGCTTGATAGCATTGCCAGAAGGCTCTTCAGCATCCGGGTCCATGTGCCTGTTGGGGAAAGTAGTAATTTCAAAAAAATTCCTATGCACACACATGATCATGGTGATGCATAGCAACGAGAGGGGAGAGTGTGTCCACGTACCCTCGTAGACCGAATGCGGAAGCGTTAGCACAACGCGGTTGATGTAGTCGTACGTCTTCATGATCCGACCGATCCACGTACCGAACGCACGGCACCTCTGATTTCTACACATGTTCAACTCGATGACGTCCCGCGAGCTCCAATCCAGCAAAGCTTCATAGGAGAGTTTCGTCAGCACGACGGCGTGGTGACGGTGATGATGCTACCGACGCAGGGCTTTGCCTAGGCACCGCTATGATATAATCGAGATGGATTATGGTGGAGGGGGGCACCGCACATGGCTAAGAGATCAATGATCAATTGTAGTGTCTATGGGGTGCCCCCTGCCCCCGTATATAAAGGAGCAACGGGGAGGAGGTGGCCGACCAGGGAGAGGCACGCCAAGAGGGGGAGTCCTACTCCCACTAGGAGTAGGACTCCTCCTTTTCCTAGTAGGAGTAGGATAGGGGGAAGGAAAGGGAGAGGACGAGAAGGAAAGAGGGGGCCAGCCCCCTTTGCCCTAAACCAATTCGGTTTGGGCCTTGGGGGTGTGCCCCACACTCCCCTTGCTGCCCTCTATTTCCACTAAGGCCCATGTAGGCCCATTAAGCCCCCCCGGGGGTTCCGATAACCCTCCGGTACTCTGGTATATGTCCGAAATCTTCCGGAACCATTCCGGTGTCCGAACATAGTCGTCCAATATATCGATATTTACGCCTCAACCATTTCGAGACTCCTCATCATGTCCGTGATCATATCCGGGACTCCGAACTACCTTAGGTACATCAAAACACAACAACTCATAATACCGATTGTTACCGAACTTTAAGCGTGCGGACCCTACGGGTTCGAGAACTATGTAGACATGACCGAGACACGTCTCCGATCAATAACCAATAGCGGAACCTGGATGCTCATATTGGCTCCCATATATTCTACCAAGATCTTTATCGGTAAAACAGCATAACAACATACGTTGTTCCCTCTATCATCGGTATGTTACTTGCCCGAGATTCGATCGTCGGTATCTCAATACCTAGTTCAATCTCGTTACCATCAAGTCTCTTTACTCATTCTGTAATACATCATCCTGCAACTAACTCATTAGTTACAATGCTTGCAAGGCTTATAGTGATCCGCATTACCGAGTGGGCCCAGAGATACCTCTCTGACAATTGGAGTGACAAATTCTAATCTTGAAATACGCGAACTCAACAAGTACCTTCGGAGACACCTGTAGAGCACCTTTATAATCACCCAGTTACGTTGTGACATTTGGTAGCACACAAAGTGTTCCTCCGGTAAACGGGAGTTGCATAATCTCATAGTCATAGGAACATGTATAAGTCATGAAGAAAGCAATAGCAACATACTAAACGATCAAGTGCTAAGCTAACGGAATGGGTCAAGTCAATCACATCATTCTCCTAATGATGTGATCCCGTTAATCAAATGACAACTCATGTCTATGGCTAGGAAACATAACCATCTTTGATCAACGAGCTAGTCAAGTAGAGGCATACTAGTGACACTATGTTTGTCTATGTATTCACACATGTATCATGTTTACGGTTAATACAATTCTAGTATGAATAATAAATATTTATCATGATATAAGGAAATAAATAATAACTTTATTATTTCCTCTAGGGCATATTTCCTTCAGTCTCCCACTTGCACCAGAGTCAATAATCTAGTTCACATCTTTATGTGATTAGTTCACATCTCCATGTGACTAATACCCAAAAGGTTTACTAGAGTCAATAATCTAGTTCACATTGCTATGTGATTAACACCCAAAGAGTGATCATGTTTTGCTTGTGAGAGAAGTTTAGCCTACGGGTCTGCAACATTTAGATCCGTATGTATTTCACAAATTTCTATGTCTACAATGCTCTGCACGGAGCTACTCTAGCTAATTGCTCCCACTTTCAATATGTATCCAAATCGAGACTTAGAGTCATCTAAATCGATTTAAAAAGCTTGCATCGACGTAACTCTTTATGACGAACTTGTTTTATCACCTCCATAACCGAGAAATATTTCCTTAGTCCTCTAAGGATAATTTTGACCGCTGTACAGTGATCTACTCTTAGATCACTATTGTACTCCCTTGCCAGAAAGATGCTAAGGTATACAATAGGACTGTAAACAGCATAGCATACTTTATAGAACCTATGACTAAGGCATAGGGAACGACTTTTCATTCTCTTTATATTTTCTGCTGTGGTCGGGTTTTGAGTCTTTACTCAACTTCACACCTTGCAACATAGGCAAGAACTCCTTCTTTAACTGTTCCATTTTGAACTACTTCAAAATCTTGTCAAGGTATGTAATCATTGAAAAAACTTATCAAGCGTCTTGATCTATCTCTATAGATCTTGATGCTTAATGTGTAAGCAGGTTCATCGAGGTCTTTCTTTGAAAAACTCTTTTCAAATACTTCTTTATGCTTTCCAAAAAATTCTACATTATTTCCGATCAACAATATGTCATTCACATATCCTTATCAAAAATGTTGTAGTGCTCCCACTCACTTTCTTGTAAATACAGGCTTCACCGCAAGTCTGTATAAAATCATATGCTTTGATCAACTCATCAAAGTGTATATTCCAACTCCGAGATGCTTGCACCAGTCCATAGATGGATCGCTAGAGCTTGCTCATTTTGTTAGCACCTTTTAGGATCGACAAAACCTTCTGGTTGTATCATATACAACTCTTCTTTAAGAAATCCAAGAAGGAATACAATTTTGACATCCATTTGCCAGATTTCATAAAATGCGGCAATTGCTAACATGATTCGGACATACTTTTAAGCATCGATACGAGTGAGAAAATCTCATTGTAGTCAACACCTTGAACTTGTCAAAAACATTTTGGGACAATTCGAGCTTTGTAGATAGTAACACTACTATCAGCGTCCGTCTTCCTCTTGAAGATCCCTTTATTCTTAATGATTCACCGATCATCGGGCAAGTCAATCAAAGTCCATACTTTGTTCTCATACATGGATCCCATCTCGGATTTCATGGTCTCAAACCATTTCGCGGAATCTGGGCTCATCATCGCATCATCATAGTTCGTAGGTTCGTCATGGTCAAGTAACATGACATCCAGAATAGGATTACCGTACCACTCTGGTGCGGATCTCACTCTGGTTTACCCACGAGGTTCGGTAGTAACTTGATCTGAAGTTACATGATCATCATCATTAGCTTCCTCACTAATTGGTGTAGGAGTCACGAGAACAGATTTCTGTGATGAACTACTTTCCAATAAGGGAGCAGGTACAGTTACCTCATCAAGTTCTACTTTCCTCCCACTCACTTCTTTCGAGAGAAACTCCTTCTCTAGAAAGGATCCATTCTTAGCAACGAATGTCTTGCCTTCGGATCTGTGATAGAAGGTGTACCCAACTATCTCCTTTGGGTATCCTATGAAGACACATTTCTCTGATCTGGGTTTGAGCTTATCGGGATGAAACGTTTTCACATAAGCATCGCAACCCCAAACTTTAAGAAACGACAACTTTGGTTTCTTGCCAAACCACAGTTCATTTAGCGTCGTCTCAACGGATTTAGATGGTGCCCTATTTAACGTGAATGCAACTGTCTCTAATGCATAACCCCAAAACGATAGTGGTAAATCGGTAAGAGACATCATAGATTGCACCATACCTAATATAGTACGGTTATGATGTTCGGACACACCATTACGCTGTGGTGTTCCAGGTGGCGTGAGTTGCGAAACTATACCGCATTGTTTCAAACGAAGACCAAACTCGTAACTCAAATATTCTCCTCCACGATCAGATCGTAGAAACTTCATTTTATGGTTACGATGATTTTCCACTTCACTCTGAAATTATTTGAACTTTTCAAATGTTTCAGATTTATGTTTCATGAAGAAGATATACCCATATCTTACTCAAATCATCTATGAAGGTTAGAAAATAACGATACCTGCTGCGAGCCTCAACACTCATCGGACTGCATACATCAGTATGTATTATTTCCAACGAGTCTGTTGCTTGCTCCATTGTTCCGAAGAACGGAGTCTTAGTCATCTTGCCCATGAGGCATGGTTCGCAAGCATCAACCGATTCATAATCAAGTGATTCCAAAAGCCCATCAGCAATGATTTTCTTCATGTGCTTTACACCAATATGACCTAAACGGCAGTGCCACAAATAAGTTGCACTATCATTATTAACTTTGCATCTTTTGGCTTCAATATTATGAATATGTGTATCACTACGATCGAGATTCAATAAACCATTCAACTTGGGTGTATGACCATTGAAGGTTTTATTCATGCAGACAGAACAACAATTATTCTCTGACTTCAAATGAATAACCGTATTGTAATAAACATGATCAAATCATATTCATGCTTAATGCAAACACCAAATAACATTTATTTAGGTTCAACACTAATCCCGAAAGTATAGGGAGTGTGAGATGATGATCATATCAATCTTGGAAACACTTCCAACACACATCGTCACTTCACCCTTAACTAGTCTCTGTTCATTCTGCAACTCCCGTTTCGAGTTACTAATCTCAGCAACTGAACTAGTATCAAATACTGAGGGGTTGCTATAAACACTAGTAAAGTACACATCAATAACATGTATATCAAAATACCTTTGTTCACTTTGCCATCCTTCTTATCCGCCAAATACTTTGGGCAGTTCTGCTTCCAGTGACCAATCCCTTTGCAGTAGAAGCACTTAGTCTCAGGCATAGGTCTAGACTTGGGCTTCTTCACTTGAGAAGCAACTTGCTTGTCGTTCTTCTTAAAGTTTCCCTTCTTCCCTTTGCCCTTTTCTTGAAACTAGTGGTCTTGTCAACCATCAACACTTGATGCTTTTCTTGATTTCTACCTTCGTCAATTTCTGCATCACGAAGATCTTGGGAATCGTTTCCGTTATCCCTTGCATATTATAGTTCATCACTAAGTTCTAGTAACTTGGTGATAGTGACAAGAGAACTTTTTCAATTACTATCTTATCTGGAAGATTAACTCCCACTTGATTCAAGCAATTGCAGCACCCAAACAATCTAAGCATATGCTCACTGGTTGAGCTATTCTCCTCCATCTTTGTAGGCAAAGTACTCTCAGAGGTCTCCTACCTCTCGACACAGGCATGAGTATGAAATACTAATTTCAACTCTTGGAACATCTTATATGCCCCGTGGTGTTCAAAACATTTTTGAAGTCCCGGTTCTAAGCCGTAAAGCATGGTGCACTAAACTATCAAATAGTCATCATACTGAGCTTTGCCAAACGTTTCATAATGTCTGCATATGCTCCTGCAATAGGTCCGTCACCTAGCGGTGCATCAAGGACATAATTCTTCTGTGAAGCAATGAGGATAATCCTCAGATCACGGATCCAATCCGCATCATTGCTACTAACATCTTTAAATTTATTTTTCTCTAGGAACATATCAAAAATAAACGAGGAAGCTATGTGCAAGCTATTGATCAAAAACATAGATATGCAAATACTATCAGGACTAATCATGATAAATTAAAGTTCAATTAATCATATTACTTAAGAACTCCCACTTAGATAGCATCCCTCTAATCATCTAAGTGGTCACGCGATCCATATCAACTAAACCATAACCGATCATCACGTGAAATGGAGTAGTTTTCAATGGTGAACATCACTATGTTGATCATATCTACTATATTATTCACGCTCGACCTTTCGGTCTCAGTGTTCCGAGGCCATATCTGCATGTGCTAGTCTCGTCAAGTTTAACCCGGGTATTTTGCGTGTGTAAAAATGTCTTACTCTAGTTGTAGATGAACGTTGAGCTTATCACACCCGATCATCACGTGGTGTCTCGGCACGATGAACTTTGGCAACGGTGCATACTCAGGGAGAACACTTTTACCTTGAAATTTAGTGAGAGATTATCTTATAATGCTACCATCAAACAAAGCAGAATAAGATGCATAAAGGATAAACATCACATGCAATCAATATAAGTGACATGATATGTCCATCATCATCTTGTGCCTTTGATCTCCATCTCCAAAGCACTATCATGATCACCATCGTCACCGGCGCGACACGTTGATCTCCATCGTAGCATCGTTGTCGTCTCGCCAACTATTGCTTCTACGACTATCGCTACCGCGTAGTGATAAAGTAAAGCAATTACAGGGCGATTGCATAGGATACAATAAAGTGACAACCATATGGCTCCTGCCAGTTGCCGATAACTGTTACAAAACATGATCATCTCATACAATAAATATAGCATCATGTCTTGACCATATCACATCACAACATGCCCTGCAAAAACAAGTTAGACGTCCTCTACTTTGTTGTTGCAAGTTTTACGTGGCTGCTATGGGCTGAGCAAGAACCGTTCTTACCTATGCATCAAAACCACAACGATAGTTCCTCAAGTTAGTGTTGTTTTAACCTTCACAAGGACCGGGCGTAGCCACACTCGGTTCAACTAAAGTTGGAAAAACTGACACCCGCCAGCCACCTATGTGCAAAGCACGTCGGTAGAACCAGTCTCGCATAAGTGTACGCGTAATGTTGGTCTAGGCCGCTTTATCCAACAATACCACCGAACCAAAGTATGACATGCTGGTAAGCAGTATGACTTGTATCGCCCACAAATCACTTGTGTTCTACTCGTGCATATAACATCTACACAATAACCTGGCTCTGATACCACTGTTGGGGCACATAGTAATTTCAAAAAAAATTCCTACGCACACATAGGATCATGGTGATGCATAGCAACGAGAGGGGAGAGTGTGTCCACGTACCCTCATAGACCGAATGAGGAAGCGTTAGCACAACGCGGTTGATGTAGTCGTACGTCTTCACGATCCGACCGATCCAAGTACCGAACGCACGGCACCTCCGAGTTCTGCACACGTTCAACTCGATGACGTCCCGTGAGCTCCGATACAGCAAAGTTTCACAGGAGAGTTTCGTCAGCACGACGGTGTGGTGACGGTGATGATGCTACCCAGACCGACATTACGATATAATCGAGGTGGATTATGGTGGAGGGGGGCACCGCACACGGCTATGAGATCAATGATCAATTGTTGTGTCTATGGGGTGCCCCTTGCCCCCATATATAAAGGAGCAAAGGGGAGGAGGCGGCCGGCCAGGGAGAGGCGCGCCTAGAGGGGGAGTCCTACTCCCACTTGGAGTAGGACTCCTTTTCCTAGTAGGAGTAGGAGAGGGGGAAGGAAAGGGAGAGGAGGAGATGGAAAGAGGGGGCGGCCCCCTTTGCCCTAAACCAATTCGGTTTGCGCCTTGGGGGGCGCGCCCCACACTCCCCTTGCTGCCCTCTATTTCCACTAAGGCCATGTAGGCCCATTAAGCCCCCCGGGGGGTTCCGGTAACCCTCCGGTACTCCGGTATATGTCTGAAACCTTCCAGAACCTTTCCATTGTCCGAACATAGTCGTCCAATATATCGATCTTTACGTCATGGCCATTTCGAGACTCCTCGTCATGTCCGTGATCATATTCGGGACTCCGAACTACCTTCGGTACATCAAAACATAAAAACTCATAATACCGATCGTCACCGAACGTTAAGCATGCGGACCCTACGGGTTCGAGAACTATGTAGACATGACCGAGACACGTCTCCGGTAAATAACCAATAGCGGAACCTGGATGCTCATATTGGCTCCCACATATTCTATGAAGATCTTTATCGGTCAAATCGCATAACAACATACGTTGTTCCCTCTGTCATCGGCATGTTACTTGCCCGAGATTCGATCGTCGGTATCTCAATACCTAGTTCAATCTCGTTACCGGCAATGTCTCTTTACTCGTTCCGTAATACATCATCCCGCAACTAACTCATTAGTTACAATGCTTGCAAGGATTATAGTGATGTGCATTACCGAGTGGGCCAGAGATACCTCTCCGACAATTGGAGTGACAAATTCTAATCTCGCAATACGCCAAGTCAACAAGTACCTTTGGAGACACCTATAGAGCACCTTTCTAATCACCCAGTTACGTTGTGACATTTGGTAGCACACAAAATGTTCCTCCGGTAAATGGGAGTTGCATAATCTCATAGTCATAGGAACATGTATAAGTCATGAAGAAAGCAATAGCAACATACTAAACGATCAAGTGCTAAGCTAACGGAATGGGTCAAGTCAATCACATCATTCTACTAATGATGTGATCCGTTAATCAAATGACAACTCATGTCTATGGCTAGGAAACATAACAATCTTTAATCAACGAGCTAGTCAAGTAGAGGCATACTAGTGACACTCTGTTTGTCTATGTATTCACACATGTATCATGTTTCCGGTTAATACAATTATAGCATGAATAATAAACATTTATCATGATATAAGGAAATAAATAATAACTTTATTATTGCCTCTAGGGAATATTTCCTTCAGTGCCATGCATAAAATTATACTCCTCCGTTCCTAAATATTTGTCTTTTTAAAAATTTCAAATGGGCATATTTTAGTGTGTAGAATCACTCATCTTGCTTCATATGTAGTCGCAGATTGAAATCTCTAGGAAGACAAATACTCCGGAGTATATTAAGAACCGAGGAAGTAGTGTACAACCTCATAGGAGACTCAGCCCAGTCATTGCGCCACATTAATAGTGAGTAATGAGCAGTCAAATCATAAGCCCCACCTTTCCCACTGTATGTTGCTCGAAAGAAGCAACCATCAATATGCTCTTCTTTGAATCCGCTCATACTACTCCATCCATCACTGTTTATAGAGCGCGCTTCAAAAAAATCTGTGGGGCCAAGGCGACTAGCAATCGGCCTGAAAAATAGCATTGGTAGTTATAGCACGACGTCTATTACTAGAGGAAATAATGCGTACACACATGCATGCAATGCTTCCACCCCGGGTATACACATGCATGCACTTACTCCACTCTGTAGTACTACATCGAGAGAAAATTGTGGACTTGATTGCGGTTATCACGCCCTAATTAATTGAGCATTAAACTAAACGCGTATAAAGTCTCTCTGGTGGTGGAAATGCATTGAGAGAAATGCATCAAAATGAAGCGCGCCCTGTAAACTGTGACGGAAGGAGGAGTAGTATGAAGGTGCAAAACTAAGTACACGTATGGCCAGTCGGTCAACACACCTCCTCTTGGCATATCACTGACATGTGGGACCAGAGTGTGAGCAAACCGATCTCAATTGACGACAAAATGGCCTACCCGCCGTTCCTTGAGAGAGACAATGAGAGAGAACACACAGACGGGCTCGCACGGAGGCCAAGATATATTCGAGCATGGTTGATCGATATCATCATTACATGTTTGATGTTTTTAATACTATAATATTGGGCTGCCATTTTCCGCCCTTCTCCCGAATAAATGTGTACTTTATCAGAGATTAAAATAAAATAAGAGTACATACGCTCCAGCATGCGGTTCTAGTAGTAGTACTACTTGTACTACTAAACCTTGCGATTGGCTCTTCACCTCTTCGTGAAGTCGAACAATGATGGTACTCCGCATGTTGGGTACTACAGTGTATGCCTCTGGCAATCTGACACCGAATGAACTGATGCATGTCCACTGCCTGGGCGAGGGTAGGTTGCATTAGTCAAAAGGCGTATGCGAGCTTCACCTTGTCCTGCAAGCTTCTCCTCGTTCTGCGAGTTGACGGGACACACCAAAAAGTAGTGCTAGTCCATACTCCCTCCTTTTCGGTTAATATGGCTTAATCTATTTTGCTGGTAAATGAGAGACATTTATTCATATATAAGCATTCTTAGGACGATCAGCCAAGAGACTGGTCACTCGGAAGCGAGGTACCCCGCAAAAGAAGAAGAAGGAAGCGAGGTGTTTCATCAAGCCAGCTATCGGCCAAATTCAAAGTGCAGCAAGCACGGTTCGCACAAAGATGCGCTGCAAGGTTTGCTGATCTGTTTACATTCCGAATAACAAAAAATAGAGGAAATATTACCAATCGCTCCTATTTGTAATAGGATATGAGCCAGAATTAAGCGAGAATTGTGGCGAGTGTTCCATGCAATTAACTTCCATTATCACATGCGAGAACCCTCACAGAGAAGCAAATGCATTGAAGATTGCTTTATCACATTTTTTAAATATAATAAGAGTGCAGACTCTCCTCCATCCGGTTCCTAGTAGTATATTACATACCTCTATAGTTGTAGTACTAGTACTAGTAAACTTTGCGCTTGGCTGTTCGCCTCTTCGGGAAGTCGAACAATAAAAGTACTAGCATAGTGTATGCTTCTGGCAATCTGACACTGAATTAACTGTTGCACGTCCACTGCCTGAGCGAGGGAGAGCTTGCATTAGTCAAAAGTTTCTCCTTGTCCTGCGAGCCACCGCGCGCAAGCTTCTCCCGTCCTGCAAGCTTCTCCTCGTTCGGCAAGTTGACGGGGCACAACAAAGTAATGCTAGTCCATACTGCCTCCTTTCCGGTTAATATGGCTTAATTTCAAACGAGATAAATACACTGTCTTTCACTGTATATTTGTAAAAATACGGTTAGTGGACTTCATAATACGCTCATTGCGCTATATATATATATATATATATATATCGGTGTTTATACGGTCACTAGCTCACCCTGGCTGAGTATGTGTGTGCATGCACATGTAGGTTGAGCACTTGAGCGTGATTGTGTGTGTTCCGTCGTGTGCTCGGACATGCATGCATTAGGGCGTCGCACGCGTTTTTGCGTCCATGTGTACGTGTGACTGTTGCATGCAAGGTTTAATCATTCGTTGTTCACGCATGCATTCCCGATATTAATACATTGGTAAAGACAATTTCTTGAGGAAAATGAGCCCATGAATAGAGTACAAAGGGGACCAATAAGCCAGGACGGAGGGAGTACCAGTAGTGAACCGGAAGGAGGGAGTAGGTACTAGTAGTACAGTACTACGTAACAACGTGCAGTAAAATTTCTCTATGCGCATCATGTCTACGTGTCATGCAAGAAAATAGAGATAAGTACAAGTGAGACCTAGGAACGGTCATACACGCAGGGGGAGTATGTGTAGGGGCCACTAAGGAGTAGTCAAATCACACAGTAAGTTAGTCGGAAGAAGAAACCATCATTTCACTCTTCAATGACACGTACGCAATATAAAATGGTTGATATGGAGAGAAAAAGAAAACCACTATATATACACTAGCAGGAGCCTAAGCTACAAGCCTGCTTGCTTGGGTTGCTCTCTTCACAAGCATAGAACGACGGTGGCCACACCGCTGGTCACATATTCGGCCTGATCCCGCCACTGGGGGAAGGGAACAATGTTCTGCGTAGACGCGGTCGACATCGGCGAGGGAGAAAACCCACAGTCGGTGCGTCCCAACCGCCCTTCTAGCTACAGCCCGACGTCCCAGGTAGTAGTACATCTTCCTTTTGGAGCCGGCTTGCTCCACTGCTGCAGTTCCTCACGTAGCTCCATCTCCATGTTGATCTTTCTCTACTTCTACCGGCTTCTATTTGTGATGAGTTTATGTCTCACGAACTAGTGCCAGTACTATTATTCTAATCACACTTCTTCAATATCTTTGCCATCAGGGATGCTCAGCTCGATTTTAGTGGAACTGCATAAAAGCATCGTATGATCTGAGGGTGCCAGCCATCTTTCCTTCGACAGGTTCTACCTAGCCAGGAAATTAAATCTTGTTTAGGGTTTAAGTCATAGTGACTCCATCAGTAGTTTTTATTTTGTACACGCTCTCACAACTTTTGTCTTTAGTTGTGAAGTAAAAATTGGTTATGATCTGTGAATCATTGAGATGCATCAGCATGCGTGTTAGTTTTCCTTTGTATTTGATGGAATGTTGTAATGGGGCAACCTTGGAGTAGGAATGAAAATGGAGTGGAAAGTTTCCATTTTTCTAGAGAAAAAATGGAAACGGAGAGAAACCAACGTTTCGTTTTGTTGGATCGTGCCATCGAGCAAAACCAACGTTTAAATCACGTCTGTCGCTTTCATGTCTCACCCTCCTCCACGGCTCCACCCCACACGATCGCTCGGCATGCCACTCACCGCAAATCGAGTATACGATAACTTTCTCGCCTACTTGTCGATGGATCGCACCACGGAGTACTAGCACTACTGGAAGAGATTGACGAGTTGGGGGAGGGCAGCTAGCTGTAGCACGGACTCCCAAGAACTTTTTACATGCATGTTGTGGCCGGCTATTGCGACCTTTGAACACAGAGCAGTCGCGTGCATCGGGAAGCGGCGCGGGCGATGCTCTCTCGGCCGGTGCACCGCTTCAATGCCGGCGCCAGTGAGAGGTCGCGTCTGCTCTGGCTGGGCATGAATGCGGCACTGACCGTTTCAGGCGGGAAGCACGCGCGGGTGATGAAGAGGGTTCGGGTTGGTCAGGAGCGGGTGTGGCAGCGGTCCGGACGCCCGCAAACAAGAGATGATGTACGTTAATATTGCTGCGTATATAATTAACAACGTAAATAATGTGCCAGTTGGACAAATATGATTGGAGTTGGACAAATAACGTTGTCGCCGTCGGTGATGGAGGAAGCGGATGCGCACCGTCCTCTCGGAGCCGGCGCTTGCCGTCCTGTGGGCAGATCTCGCCCGCCAGCCTAAGCGACATCTCGCCCACCTGAGGTATAACTTCTTGTACTGGTCCAGCTCCCCAGGTCGCTGCATGCGGGTTTTTTTCTATGCGACTACTCCCCAGCTCCCCATGTATAGTAGCTAGGGTTCGTCAGCTGGTCCAACATCATCTACTATTATAGAGGAAATGCCACTCGAAAAGTTGTCCTAATTTATGCCTCGGTGGACGTATACATGTTGTTTCGGCAAAAAAAATACATGGTGGTTGTGTGGTCATTGTCCATATGCTCCTATTGTTGCTGCTAATCTAATACTATCACTGGTTAAATGAAGAAATGCTTTTTTTTCTTGGGTATCCTAGTTTAGTTCCCATCAAGATAATCATGATGCTTCTGTTTGTTATTTTACTTTTCATTAATTCTTATTGACAATTCAGATGTTGTTGTTAATCTTGTACCACTTCCAAAACAAAGTAACAACACTATATCCCTTTTTTTTATTTTTCCAAACAATGATGCGTATCTCCATACCCGGGCATGTCTTCCTCAATTTTAGTGGAACTGCACAAAATTGGATGGCCATTGTTGTTCCACCTCACCGTCCTCTGCCATGTGGTTCTTCCTTCCTCGAGCTTGATTAATGAGAAGAAACAAACCACAGTGAGGATTTGTCGAACTTCATAGGTGCCTCACCCAAACTTGATGCCAAATGGATGATGCATCACCACGATGACCTATCGATGCTCATGGTTGCGCCCCATGGTTGCGTGGCTGGTGAAGCAAATCGATTTTTGATGAAAAACAAGTTTTCTTCCATCAGTGCTCTTTGCTTGGTTGCATTAGAGACACAGTCGTCTTTCACGTTGGTGCAATTTTATCACACAGTTGGCTATGAACCAAATGTTTCCTCGAAGAAGGATCGACGTTGGTACTAAGAGCATAAGTTTTGTATTGATTTCTAAGCCTTCTCACAACTTTGTATTCAGCTCCTCTGTAATTTCATTTGTCCAGCTATTAACTTTGATTAAAAAATGGTGTGGACTAAAAACCCGGATGGACGTAGTAGCCCTCCATTTTTATTTACTCTGCATATTAGATTTGACTGAAGTCAAACTTTGTAAAGTTTGACCAAGTTTAGGCCGAACACAACAAACCATAATTATTGAGAGAGGGAAAACTGTACATACTCTCAACCCTTTCTGATAATTGAAATTAAAATTCTTTATTTGTACACACTCTCACACATTTCCGATAATTTGGCGCATGTGTGGTTGTTCACTTAAGGGAGGGTAGTGTACCGCACGTGAAGGACAGGAAGTGCGACCCGGATGCGGGATCGTTAGTTCATCGGAAGTAGGAGTAGTAGTTTTCTTCACTGGTATGTTAAATAAAGAGTTTCATTTCGTACTTACACAATTTAAAACGATTGTTATGGAGAGAATAAGAAGACCACTCCGCTATATATTAGTAGTATACACGAGGTACTATATGGACACAACTTCATTGACTTAGTGCACCTGCCTTTAGGTGTATGACAGGTGGGCCCAAAATGTGGCTGGCCCACCTATCATACAGCCAAAGGCAGGTGCAGTTAAGGCACCGGAGCTCAGTTCGTAATACAGTATATATGTAGTACACTATATAAGCTGGAGCCTCAGCGCTTGTTCTCTAGGGTTTGCACTCTCCACACTCTCACCGCGGTTTGATGTATTCACAGTCTCTCACCCTCTTCACCAGATCTAAACAAGACTGTGTTGTGGCCTCTGTCTCTCTCTCTCCCCCCTCACAGCTGGTGAAGGTGGCGTCCGGATCCCGTCGCACCGGGAAGGGGAGGAGGTGCAACGTTCACTCTATCGCCTTCGGCGAGGGAGGCAATCCACTGTCGGCTGCGCTGTTCTCTTTCACCCAGCGCCTGTGCGGGAGGGCACCGACCCCTTCTTCCTCGCTGGCGTACGTAGTGTGGGCAGATCCGGCCTCCCGCCACACGCCTTGCCACATCCCGATGACCCTAAGGTATAAGTTTCTTTGAAACCGATCATTGCTCTAGCTGCATGCGAATCTTTTTTGATTCTGTAGTCGAATCTAGGTCTTGGTTCAAAGAGGAAAGAAGGGTGCGGTGGGGTGGAGCATGAATCTAGGACGTGGTTCAATGAGGAAAGGAGGGAGGGAAAGTAGTATAGACTGGCTATCCAACCGCTTTGTTGGTCGAAAAGGGAAAAGGGGGGTAACCCAGTACACACATCTGTAAGGAACCTATCTCTTTGTTGAAAAGGGAAAGAAACTGGGGTCGGGTAGTTTGTGCAGGACTAGATTTGTTGCCCTCGCATAGGAAAAAGGTTCAAAGAGAACAAATATGGGACCAACGCAGATATGTTGCTTGGCTACATACTCTGCATCACCCATTTATACGTGTGGACGCACATGGTGCTGGCATGTCCCATGTCTCATGTCCCATGTCCCATACAACTATTTTGCTGTTGTTAATCTAAGAATGCTGCTGGAAAATTGAAGCAATGCCACTGTTAAAAGTGAATTACATTCTTACCAAATGTTGTGTTAAGAGAATGTCTCTGTTAATATGAATCAATGCAACCGTTTTAGAAATGCTACTGTCCTACTTTGTTTTCCATCAAGATAAGTTAGATGCTTCTTTCTGTCGCCATTTGTTTCATCCTCCTTTATTGGCCAGTAATTGTTTCATTTTTTCCCTCTGTTAAAACAGGGATATCTATTCGACTTGTTGCTATAGCAAACTTAAATGTCACACCGGCAACTTTGCTTGATTTCACTGCAACTGCACAAAACGAGATTGGATTTCCTATTCGTGTTAGCAGATTCTTACGTGATCTTGTGTGCGTCATGACAGGTTGGTACTTGCCTTCATCCACATGATCGTGCAGTGTGTTTTGAGATGTTGTGCTACTTGTATTGGCACTGTTTTAAATAAATGTTGAATTGAAGCTATTATATTGATCTCTTTTCCCATTAAGTAGTGAACAAAAATGGTACCAACCCAGACATGATGCTTGTTGCTTTGTTACAACAAACTCTGCATCACCCCTTTATAAGTAGATGGAAGCACATGGTGTTTTTGCGCCCACTCTCCCCTGGAACCGTTTATACTTTTTCTTAATCTAATGTTGCTGGTAAAATTAAGCAATGCCACTCTCAGAATTAACTACTAAACTGTTTTAAGAGAATTTCTCTGTTAATAAGAATCAATGCAACCGTTTTAGAAATGCTATTGTCCTATAATTTGTTTTCCATCAAGATAAGGTAGATGCTTCTTTTTGTGGCCGCATGTTTCATCCTCCTTTATTGGCCAGTAATTGTTTCCTTTTTGCATCTGTTAAAAGAGGGATATCTATTCAACTTGTTGCTATAGCGAACTTAAATGTCACACTGGAGACTTTGCTTGATTTCAGTGCAACTGCACAAAACGAGATTGGATTTCCTATTCGTGTTGGTAGATTCGTATTTTATCTTGTCTGTCTCATGGAAGGTGAGTACAGGCCTTCATACACATGATTATGCAGTGTGCTTTGAGATGTTGTGCTACTTGTATTGGTACTGTTTTGGATAAATGTTGAAATGAAGCTATTGAACTGCTGTCTTTTACCATTAAGTGGGCAAAAATTGTTCCAACCCAGACACGATGCTTGTTGCTTTGTTACAACAAACTCTACATCAACCCCTTTATAAGTAGATGGAAGCACATGTTGTTGCACCCACCCTCCCCTGAAACTATTTATGCTTTTTCTTAAAATAACGCTGCTGGTAAAATTAAGCAATGCCACTCTTAGAATTAACTACTAAACTGTTTTAAGAGAATTTCTCTGTTAATATGAATCAATGCAACCGTTTTAGAAATGCTAGTGTCCTATACTTTGTTTTCCATCAAGATAAGGTAGATGCTTCTTTTTGTGGCTGCATGTTTCATCCTCCTTTATTGGCCAGTAATTGTTTCTTTTTTTGCCTCTATTAAAACAGGGATATCTATTCAACTTGTTGCTATAGCGAACTTAAATGTCACACCGACGACTTTGCTTGATTTTAGTGCAACTGCACAAAACAAGATTGGATTTCCTATTCATGTTGGCAGATTCGTATTTTATGTTTGTCGTCTCATGAAAGGTCAGTATAGGCCTTCATCCACATGATTGTGTGCTGTGCTTTGAGATGTTGTGCTACTTGTATTGGTACTGTTTTAAATAAATGTTGAATTGAAGCTGATGTATTGTTGTCTTTTCCCATTAAGTAGTGAACAAAAATGGGACCAACCTAGACATGATGCTTGTTGCTTTGTTGCAACAAACTCTGCATCACCCCCTTTATAAGTAGATGGAAGCACATGTTGTTGTTGTGCCCACTCTCCCCTGGAACTGTTTATGCTTTTTGTTAATCTAATGCCGCTGGTAAAATTAAGCAATGTCACTCTCAGAATTAACTACTTAATCTTAGTTCAAAAATGCAACACTTGTTAGGGATTGGCCACTACAAAAAAATACACTTCCGTGATGATACGTGTTTGTCACAGTAGGTCGCGTTTTTTGTCATGCATGTACATCCATGACGATTTTATGACAGAATCAAGATAGTCATACCTGTGCTGTCGTAGAAGTGTTCCATGACATTACCAAAATGATCATCACGGAAGTGTCCACTTCCATGACAATAAATCGCGCATCACAGAAGTGCTTTCATCAAGGGTGACCGACACGTGGCATCCACCCTAACGGAATGCCGTTAAGCTATCGGGCCGGATTTTGGATCCGATAACCCATTAACAGCCCTGACCAATAGGAAATTTCCACGTGTAAAATTCTGATTGGCCGAAGGAAACACGTGTTGCCTCACCGTTGGGACAGATGTCATCCACTCATTGGATAGGAGGCGCCTATGATAGGTCAACACGTGGCACGGCCCAAGAGTGGCCCATTCCCGTGAAAAAGGTCGGCCCAGTAAAAATTAGCAGGCCGGCCCATATAAGGCCTACTTGTGTCAGGTCCATTTAAGCCCACGGCCCATACGAGATGTGCCAATTCAGCCCGTCAACGGCCCATTAAAGATTTGACACCATTGCAGCCCATCGTCAGTTCGAGCCCGTTAACAGCCCGCTATATATTTGGGCTCAATATCGGCCCGATGAGATTTCGGCCTATTAACGGCCCATTTAATGGATGGGCCAATTTTCAGGATGTACATCTTTCGGCCTTTTAGCGACCCATTTAAATGTTGGGCTAATTTCCGACCCGATGTGTCTTTTAGCCTGTTGACGGCCCATAAATCTGATAGGCCATTTGTAGTTGGACCTGAGTTTCAGCCTTTTAGCGGGCCATTTAAGTGTTGGGCCAATTTCTGGCCCGGCGTCACTTTCATCCTGTTGACGGCCCATAAATCAGTTGGGCCATTTGTAGTCGGACCTGAGTTTTGGCCTTTTAGCGACCCATTTAAGTGTTGGGCCAATTCCCGGCCCTGTGTGCCTTTCGGCCTGTTAACGGACCATAAATGAGTTGGGCCATTTGTAGTCGGACCTTAGTTTTGGCCTTTTAACGGCCCATGCCCTTCATGGTCCAATACCAGCCCGATTTCTCTTTCGGCCTGCTAAAGGCCCACAACATAGTTGGTCCGTTTACAATACGACCTCACTTTCGGCCTCTTAGCGGCCCATGCTCTTCATGGTCCAGTACAAGCCCGCTATCTCTTTCGGCCTGCTAAAGGCCTACAATATAGTTGGGCCATATGTAGCCCAAACTTAGTAACGGCCTGTTAATGACCCGGGAGGTAAGAGGGCCGACCATTAACTTTCGGCCTAGTAATGGCCCATTAACTTAATGGGCCCACTAAAGTTCGTTCATTTCTTTAGGCCAAATTAGATAATTTGAGCCCATTACGACGAGTAATTATGCACAGGACCAAAACCGATCAAGCAAAGGTACGGCATACAGAGAATAACGTTGCACATCTAGCATATATTACAGGAAATTACATCCACTGGGAAATCAAAGATTGATGCCAATGCAAATAAATGAGCAGAACCTAACCATCTACAACGTCACAATCTACAACCTCAGCACAGATGACGCCCATCAACATGTGGGCAAGTTCTTGCTGCTTTGCTACACTGTCTCTGAAAACATTGATTAGTTGTTGTGTCGCACGACTTTGCACCTCTAATTCATCCACCATTTCCATCATTGCTTCAGCCATTAATTGGTTCACAAACATACATTTATTCCATTGCATTCGAGACAGAGGATACTGAACAGATTCAGATGGCGATTTTGGCAGGCTTGTATTATTGATAGTGGAGAGTGTCTTGACCACTGCATCATAACATAAATTAGGACGGGAACCAAATAGATTAATCATGAGTTATTGCCATATTACCTGGCCTAGATTTACTGGAAATAAACAATGGGGTTGCCTTGCTGTTTTCAGAGTTTGTCTTCTTATCTTCAGCAGCCTGCACAAAATTAACACACTAGCATTGCTATCATTGGCCAAGTCAGATAATAGGAAAGCAACATTGACACAACGAACGTTTGGGCAACTAGCCTACACCAAATTAACACAATATGGCACAGCTATCATCAGCCAGGTAAGGTAATACGAAAGCAACATTGACACAATGAATGAATGGGCAACCAGAGAAGCACTACAATTCAGTAATGTGCATGATATGAGATAGTACATTCATGCAGCCCAGTATGCAAAACTACGAGGCAGTTTTCCTTACAAAAATCAACATTGGCGCCTTTAACATTTTGCTACAACTAATTTTAGATCAGATAAAGGTTAGATTCACGCCGATTAACAAAATACATGCTGATGTAAAAATATAGTGATATACAACAGGTACTTACATCAGCATTGGAGCACAGAGAATTCCCGCAAGATATTTTCCTCGAATACGATCCCAATGGAGGAAGTCTTGTATCGTTTAACCTTATTTTCTAAAAGAGAGATGGGTAAGAAACATGTAGAAAATATGATCAGAATGCTATAAAATTTCATGATGCGAGGATACGCACACGCTACTTAGAATGGAGTTGACATTCTTTTGCTGGACTGGAGCGGACTAGTTCTTTGGCCACTGGAATCTGCTTATTATCAGTGGGAGTTAGGTTTCTCTGTGCTGGAGCAGTATCTATGAAAAATGGAGTTCGTTTATTATCTCCTGGCGTTTGGATCTTTTGCAAAGACCTGGTTTGTAACCCTTCAGATTCTAACATAGCCGTCTTCCCCTTGCATGCCTTATATAGAAGAATGGTGATTCAGTTATAAAACATGCTACAACAGAGATGGAATAGGTACTGAAGAATAGAAAGGCATGACATATTGACATGTATTCCCTCCATCCGAAAATAAATGGATGGGTCTAGGCGTATTTCAGTTCTAGATACATCCTGTTTTATCCATTTCTACGACATTTAATCCGGACGGAGGGAGTATGATGTAAGAGCTAGGGATATGACAGGACAACACGGTAAAAAAACACTAAAAACCCACTGCAGAACCAAAGTATTCAAACCCACTGATATGACATAGTACAGTCATGTAGCTCAGGATGCAAAACTACCAAGCAGTTTTCCTTGCAAAAATCAACATTGTGGCCTTTAATCATACATTTTGCTACAACTAAATTTAAATCAGATAAAGGTTGGATTCATGCCGATTAACAAAATACATGCTGATGTAAAAATATAGTGATATACAACAGGTACTTACATCTACATTGGAGCACAGAGAATTCCTGCAAGAATCTTTCCTCATAAACGATACCATTGCAGAAATTCTTCTATCTGTTAAGCTTATTTTCTAAAAGAGAGATGGGTAAGAAACATGTAGAAAATATGATCAGCATGCTATAAAATTTCATAATGCAAGGATACGCACACGCTTCTTAGAATTGAGTTGACATATTTTTTCTGGATTGGAGCGGGCTAGTTCTTTGGCCACTGGAATCTGCTTATTATCAGTAGGAGTTGGGTTTCTCTGTGCTGGAGCAGTATCTATAAAAACTGGAGTTCGTTTATTATCTCCTGGCGTTTGGATCTTTTGCAAAGGCCTTGTTTGTAACCCTTTAGATTCTAACATAGTCGTCTTCCCCTTGCATGCCTTGTATAGACGAATGGTGCTTTAATTATAAAACATGCGACAATAGAGAGATGGAATAGGTACTGAAGAATAGAAAGGCATGACATATTGACATGTATTCCCTCCATCCGGAAAAAAGTGGATGGGTCTAGGCATATTTCAGTTCTAGATACATCCTTTTTTATCCATTTCGGCAACATGTAACCCGGACGGAGGGAGTATAGTGTAAGAGCTAGGGATACGACAGGACAACACAGCAAAAAAACACTAGTTGAATGTAAAACTGTATGCTAGCGGAATACGTACAGAAATAACTAAGGCAACATACACGTGTATGATTGGGAAAATAAGATGACATTGCAACAGAGCACTAGAACAGCACTTCAATGTAAAAAAACATGGTATGGTAGACAAATGAAGTACATACTGATGAATAACAATGCATAAGATATTCAGAAGCATGATGTCCAAATTAAGCAGATGGCATTGCAATAGAGTATAATGACAGTACTTGAATTTGAAAACATGTTATCATGAATGGAATAGGTACTGAAAAACAGGAAGGCATGACATATTTACATGCATGATCAGCATGCTAAGCACATGGCATTGCAACAGAGTAGATACACTCCAGGACATTATATGCATGTTGTACCCATATCGCAGGCCAAGTTAGAGCAAGGACCTTGTGGGGTGAAGAGCATTCATCATCTTTCTGCAAGTCTTCTGAAGAACTACCTTTACATGTTCCATCATATTGGGTATCATTGACATCAAGTTTATTGGCCTTTACATTGCTCCGTGAGGTTCTTGTGGATATATCAGTGTGTGGAATTATATCTGACATGCATGGAAGACAACTAGTAGTTAGATTTATGTAATGAGTGCCTGTAGGAGACGACATAAATAGTAGGACTGGGGTTAACTAGCAGCAACAGGTCTCATAAACTAAAGGGAGAACACAGATGAAAGCTACAGAATATGTATCGTTTGTACTCAAGATTAACTAGATGGCACACAAAAGTATTAAAGAACAACATAGGTAATACTAGAAGTGGTATAATACTATAATCATCAGCCTGTGGGATAGCATTGGCTGATGGATGATAACTATGGAACAACGTTACCTAAAGAACAAGTATCTTAGCTGAACTATGGAACAACGTTAACTCCTGAACAAGACCCATAAGAGATCAGCATGAATATACAGTGAAATGTGATGATCTATTTTCCATGATTAGATGAATAACAAAGCCATAAATGTTGCACACAAGTAAGATGAGGGTACAACCTATCTGGATGCCATCCATAGGAGTGAGCATCATGTGCTGACTTGTCGATGGCCCTGCAGTTGTTGTGGCTGTCCATGTCGGGCACGCGCATTCGATGCAGGGAACTGTTGAGTGGGGACTATAGCTCCCTTCTGGTGTATGCTTCCCTTGTTGGAGTAGCTGCGGTGAGTCGGAAGACGGTGTGTCCGAATATGCAGATAGCGCATAATGTTAAGAACGACATATCTCTTTGATCTGAAGAAATACACTAAGAGATCAACAGCAAGGTACGAGAGTGGTCACATGTCTGTTGACTGAAGACTAAATTGGGGTCACATGATTTTATTTTATTTTGGTACTGTCCGATCTACGCCGGACGGCTGGCCGTCTTGTGCCTCCCGGCTGACACTGTTCGGAATCTTCCCCGAAGAGCCAGCGACCAATGACAGAGCAGCCTGCGTCCGCCGTCCGTGGCCCCGGCCAAAACCCCGCTCCCCGCCCCACCGCACTGCCGTGGTTGCGCCGCCCCCGGGCCAATCCACAAAGACTCTCCGTCATCCAGATCCGGCGGCGGCAGTACCTTCAACCCACGCAACTCTAAAAGATAGCCATCTAAGCGCTGCTTCCGCGGCGAATTTGCGGCCCCGCACCCTTACGTTAGACATCAGCCAACCGGCAGCCTAGGAGCTCCGCCGCCTCAAGGGGTGCTGCTTCCCATTGGGAATCGATTGGCCTAGAATAAAAATTCAGACAACTGATGCCTAAATAAGGTGATTTGAGATGAGGGTGCGACCTATCTGGCGGCATGGTGAAGTAGGCAGGTCTAGCTGCCGAGTCGGTGAGGCCGGCGCGGTTGCGGTGGCAACCGGCGGCAGGGAAAGAGCGATGTCGCGACGGTCGATGGCTACGCGGAAGCAGCGCCAGGACTCTGGACGGATCCGAAGTTGGAGCCGCTCCGGCGCCGTGAACAACGGCGAGGGTGAATCGGCTCCAGTACGGTTCACGCGGCCGTCGTCGAGGCAGCACTAGCAGCACGGAGTAAGAGGCACACGGCCCAGTGCACGACGGCAAATGGACAGCGTCTCCGGCATTAGGGAGGAGGGCGGCTGTGAAATTGGTGCGGTGGGGGCACCATGGAGGTGGGGTTGAGGTTTCGCGGCTCGGGAGCAGGGAGCTTCCCGGGGAGAAGGTGATTTGGCGCCCACGAGGTATGAATGGGGGCGGGCGGGCGGGAATTGGGAGGGGAGTGGAACCATGTCTTACGGACGCATTTGTCTGAAATGTGAGGGGGAGTTACAGTTCTACCCTTTCCTATAGGCTTCTCGGCTTGGGTCTGCGTACTAAGGGTCGGGGATAGTAGAGTAACTTTGCTTCTCCACAAATAGTGGGCGGGAGCGATTTCGGGCGAGGAGGGCGTGTTTTGAACTATAGTGGGCGCGAGCGATTTCGGGCGAGGAGAGTGTGTTTTGAAATAGTGGGCGCGAGCTATTTCGGGCGAGGAGAGCGTGTTTTGCTGACCATGGTTTATGAATTATTCGGCACATGTCATTTCACCCGAGGAGAAGGTGCGCTTGGATGAAGTTACGAACCAACCCTCGATGTACAACGGGCCAATTGATACGTGTCCCACATAGGACGGTAATTTCGCGTCTCCCATTTATTTGCTCGGGCAAATTCCACCGAGCAGAGAGGATGTTTAATGGTTTGTTCAAATTTTGGGAGAACGAGCATCCACGTCCACCTTACCAAGTCGATTCGGATCAAATTTTGAAATATTAGCTTGCCACTTCTTTTTTAGATGGAGAGATGATTCTCGGGAGTAATGTGGTTTTACATGCTCGTTGCTAGCGATTTACTATATGACAAATAGTTGACCCACTCAAAACGCGAATCAAACCCAAAATGAAATATCTCGATTCAATGAAATAGCTCATTCAGTAGGTCAAAATAGTGAACTAAATCCAAAATTGAACACCTGAATCGAGTAGCATGTTGTACAGTATTATAGTACTCCATGAACATGTTGAAAGTCAAATTAATGAACTTGTTTGATATACGCATATATCCGTTCATGTGTGGATTGCAGACAACATGTTCTCCAATTTAAATATTTGAATGCAAGTTTATATCAAAACATGGTTTATATCAGTCTTTGATACATAAAACGCGACCTCCCCCTCTCCCGGACTCCTGTTCTCTGTCTCTCTCTCTCTCTCTCGCCGACAATCTTCAATTCTGTCGCATGCATCCGACACAAAAACCTTGTTGGTCCCTCTCCCTTTCTCTCCATCTCTCTCTCTCTCTCTCTTTGTGTGTGTCGGGGGGGTCTTTCTAGTTCGCATGCATATATACACCATCTATAGGTCTCTCTCGCACACTATGTATGATACTCTAGCTAGTCCAAGCTAGATATCTTGGGTGCACTCATCGTACGCATACAAATTCCTTGGCTCTTTGCCCGTCACTCTCTCATGCACCACTATGTCGTCTCGGAGCTCTTCCCCCCTCTCTCAAACTCTCCATCCACCTGGGTCACACATACACATGCATATCTCATTCACACTCGATAGGCCCATCTAAAACACTATCTCTCCCCCTCGTTCTCTCTCCATCTCACACGCGCACACGCACAATCTCATGCCCAGCTAGCCAAGTATGATGGGCTCTCACTCAATTGTAGGCACACGCAGTCCCCCCTATATGTATATGACTAGCTAATCTTAGTCTCCATCACAAACATGTGCATGGTCTATCTCGATTTCTCTCGGGGCATCTTTCTATCGCGCACGCACTCCCTCGATCTTCCACCCATATAGTCCCCTCACGATCTCGACGGGATCTCTCTATCACAAACACACCCTCTCTCCCACCCCATGCGTCCATGCCATCCATGTGTCCCTCTCGACCGTTGTTCCTTGTTGGTCAGACCTCTATTGGACATGTGCTATAGGGGTGTCTCTCTCCGTTGCAAACAATCACACACTAGCTATCTTCGTGTATCTCCTCGCCTTGCTTTTCCATCTCGGAGATGCATGTGTGATATGTTCGCATAAGAAACGAAAAAACACACTCTCTCTCTAATTTATCATTTGCTGTCACTTTCTCTTTCACACACATACTTTTTTTTGCACACTTACTCATTCTCCTTCACACGCACTTGATCTGTCTCGACTGAGGCACTCTCCTCGGTCCATAGCATATAGATTTATTGAAAAGTCAAACATCACAAAGTTTGACCATGTACATGGAGAAAAAGAATTACATCTAGTACAGCAAACATATACCATTAGATTCACCATAAGATGTAGTTTTGTATGATGTATCTTTGGTATTGTAGATATAAATAACATTTGCGTAAACCTGATCAAAGTTTCCAAAGTTTGACTTCTAAAAAATTTACATGCACTGCATTATCGAGCGGATGGAATATCTCTTTCCCCCTCTCAGCTATCTGACACACCACTCAGCCTTATCGAGGCTCCTCAATCTCTCTCAAACTTTATTGGTCAATTTGGTTCATGACTTGACCCTCATGCCTTGATGGCCGATACTGCCTAGTGTGGACGTGAGATGTAAAATATTTCTGCCTGGCCAGGCTTGTGTGGTGCTGAAGCGTTTGGTTCATGCCTGGGCCAGGCAAAGCATCAATGTCCCATCAATCAATCCATGCATCAATTATTTAATGCTAATATCCATCCACGTTGCTGTTAGCCTCGTGGCCACACGACCAGGCACGGCCAGGCGTTCGAAATCGGTCGCCCGGGCCAGGCTACTTGAAGTGTCTGGAGTTCATGCAGGCTAATTAAAGTGCAAGGGAACCCAGGCCAGGCAGGCTTTCTTTTTCACACGGTAGCAACCAAACAAGCATGCATGAAATCCAGCCACAACCCCAGGCCAGGCAAAAGATGCTCGAGACACAAGCCAAACTGGCCTTATATCTCCCTGGTTCACACATACACATGTCTCGCTCGCGCTATACATATAGACCCATCCAACACTCTCCGCCCTTGTTCTCTCTCCCATGTGACACGCACTCCCCTAAGTACCATAATCCACTCCATCATAGGCGCAAGCACTCCCCCCTCCTAAGTATGATTATCTCTTACTAGCCATCAGGAACACATGTATTGTCTCCTTCCATCCATACGTCTATCTCGATATCTCTCGGGGCATCTTCTATCGCGCACACACCTTGTCACTCGATCTCCCACCCATGTAGTCCCATCACGATCTCCAGGGGATCTCTCTATGACAAACATACACTCTCTCCTCCCCATGTCTGCATTTTCTCCGTACGTCTCTCTCGACCTCTCTCCCTTGTTTGTCAGACCCCTCTTGGCCACGTGCTAGGGGTCTTGCTCTCTCGGTTCCAAACAACCTCACACTATCTCCTCACCTTGCCTCCATTGTCAAAGATGCATGTGTGATATGTTTGCATAAGACACGCACGCTTTTCTCTACTTTTATCGTGTGTTTCCATGTCTCTTTCACACACGCACACACACTTTTTTCACTCACTCTCTCTCTCTCTCTTGTTAGGGACTCTGTCACGTCCATAAGCATATGGATGTTTTGAAAAGTCAAACCTCAAAAACGTTTGACCAGGTATATGTGGAGAAAAACATTTACATCTGGAACGATCATTAGATTCATCACAACATGTACTTACTTCATACTATCATTTATCTTTGGTATTGTAGATATAAGTAATTTCTTTATAAACTTGGTCAAAGTTTCAAAAGTTTGACTTAAAAAAATGTTGGAACTACATTATCGAACGGAGGGAGTAGCTCTTTCTCTCTCTCTCTCTCTGCTATCTCTCACGGGCCTCCCCTCTCACTCGAACTCTCTATACCGACGGATTATACGCTCACTGTGTCAGCGTATAGCTCCGTATATTGTTTAGTTGACCGGTCAACCAATCCACATGCTGCCTTGTCAGCTCGTGTTCTGTATCTTCGTGTGCTGGCCCATGTGGCAGTGGGTGAAAATAAGTAAACTAGAGGCCCATCTGACACGCGGTGAAGTAAACAAAGTTGAAACCACTCGGGGTAGCACCCCGCACGCTAGTAAATTGAGGGCGCATTGAGGACAAACTTCTTGCGCGCGAAGGACGCACTCGCGCACAATTCACCACTGCGCGGCGGCATGCACAGAAGGACGCACTCGCGCACACCCAGCACACAACACACACCAGCACACGTGTACACCGGCGTCGCCGCCGGTTGAGATGGACGGCGAGGCAGCCAACAAGCGGAGGCGGCTCGAGCCAAAACCGCATCCGGCGAGCCTGGACTTCATCAGCAGCCTCCCCGACGACATGCTGCTCGTCATCATCGGCCTCCTCCCCACAAAATCTTGCCGTGCGGACCGCCCTGCTCTCCCGGCGGTGGCGCCCCCTCTGGCGCTGCGTCCCCCTCAACCTCACCGTCGACAGCTGCCTCTGCGACGGGGATTGCAAACGCATGGCCGCAGTCTCCAAGATCCTTTCATCACAACTTGTAATATTGCCGTGTCCTATTCCTGCGTTTTCAAAATCCTGCGAATCAAACAGGTCCTGAGTTGGTGATGATGTTGTGCCTCCCATCTTTCACCAATAGCCGTCGGATCTAGATCTGACGCATACAAACCAAGCTTCTCCATTTTTGCAAAAAGATGCCCGCACTTGTTCCCTATTTACAAACAACTCCTTGTCTCTCACAATCAGCCTTATCTCCTCCCCACCACATCTAGAAGGCCGTGGAAAAATCTGGCGCGATGGCCGCTGCCGGAGCCGTCCACCCCCAATCTTGGTGTTCCGTGCAATGCACGGGCATCTACGCACGGGAAATTATGTCGAACAGGGCTAGTTGTAAGCAGGCTAGCTCTACAGCCATGATGATAGTGACTGCAGACGGTGAGGCTGACTATGGTATGCCGAACACGGCGCCTATACTCAGGTGTCATCTCCGGCGCAGGGTCTTGTCACTTCACTGTGAGGAGCAGCACGTAATAATTTGACCAACGGGTAGTACAGTGCTAGTACTCCTACTACTACATTGGTAGTACTACTACTAGTACTAGTAGCACCACCGTCTGGATTTAGGAGTACTACCACGTCCATCTGGATTTTAGTATTTGACTAGCAATATCTAGTAATGCATGTCACAAAAAATGTACTACTCCCTCTGTAAATAAATACATGGTGTTTTATTCCTATCGGCGAGAGAACTTAATGTTTTTTTGCTAACTAGAGTACTAATAGGATTATATGCAATTAACTAAACACTGCATGTCATGTTTGGTAGTCTCGAGTCATTGAAAGCATGCACGGCCCACATCTCTCATTGGTTGATATGTCACAAAATAAGAAACAAGGAGGGAGTTAATGCACAGTGCCTAAGTATTTTGGGATTATTTGGTTTTTGTAAGGTGACTTACACAACATTTTTGTTTACATGCATTAACATTTTATTAGTTAAATCAAAGGTCAAAACAATGCAAAGGGGACCAATAAACCAGTAAACATCAAACTTCTCTCGTTTGGCCCCAACTAGAGGTCCGGTGAGATGACTATACTGCACCGGCACGAAGGGGGGCGCAGCTTCATTGACTTACGGCAACTGCCTTTGGGTGAATGACACGTGGGCCCAGGGGGTGGCTGGCCCACCTATCATACAGCCAAAGGCAGGTGCAGTAGAGGGCCGAGGAGTAGTACGAAATCCTACGCACCTACGCATGCTAACCAAGGGCAAGAGTGATCACTCGAATCGCAAGATCAGTTGACTAGAAGCTAAGCTAGACCCATGGAGGCGATGAGCGCGAGCATCAGCCGGCTGTGCCAGATGGTCCACGACACCGGCCTACGGCCCGGCACCGAGGAACGTCTCCAGGTAGTATTGCTTGAGGCCGCCAGGGCGAGGGGCCGCTTGGACGACAGCTTCGTCTCCTTGTTCGACGAGGTCCTCGTCAGTTTCCTCGACAAGTTCACCGTCGTCAAGAAGCTTGCGGACGACTTTGACGTAAGCCTCCAGCCGACGCGCCCAGGCTCTGCGATGCCCGCCACCCTCAACGGCCACTATGGTGACAACCTCTTCGACGCACTGGTGGCCCTGCGACTGCCCGCCGTCGCGCCGGAGAATGTCCACCTCGAGGTCGCGCTCGCCGCCCAGCGCCTGGCGCAGCAAGACACCATCGACATTATCACCCACTTCTACGCGCAAATCGTCCACAAGGACTACTACATGCAAGAGGAGGACGATAGGACGCTGGCCTTCTTGGACCGTAGGGCAACCTTGGACGGCACTGTTCAGAAGCACGTTGAGCTCGCCGCCAACGCCGCTACTCCTCCCATGTCGGTTGGTGACCCGGCGCACTAGGGCGTGAGGATGTCGTTGATGGATCCGTATGTTTTTTTATCTTTCCATCAAATCCATGTAGTAGTATATGATACTACAGTAATTATCTTACCTTTCGCATCAACTTCATAATTTTCGTATGTACTCCATGCATGAACGGTGCCAGAACCAAACTTCTCATTACTCTAGGCAAAATCGTTATTTTCTATCTATCGGTTGCGCCATGGAGCAGAACCAAATTTTACAAGTTACATGTTCAAAAGGAAAAGCCTGCCGTGTTCGCGTCGCACCCCCACACGGTTGGTCCGGCACGCCGCTCAAGCGGGAATGCGTGCGGTGTTGCATTTTCACTTACAAGTGGGACCGCAGTTGAGCAAACCAACTATCGGCAAACCCCCACCCGGCCCACCACGCGATGGCTAAGAAAACAGGAGGGAGAAGAGATGACTGTAGCACGGACTCCAAGAAAATTGGTGTCGGATGGGACTCATGTGGGTGGCATGTGCCGTACTGCTAGACGTGAATGGTGCCCATGCCACCCCACTATATCGAGCCTATATCGAGGTACGTAGAACAAATTTCCTGCAGTCCATTCTCAGCCCTCCTCTATCTCTCTTCTCAGCCATCCAGCGGACGCGCGGAGCCCATCGTCTGTTTGCTCACATGCGGCCCCACATGTGAGTGAAAACGCAAGAGGACCCACTGAACCTGCACATCTTTCACCTCGACGTGCTGGTGATGAAAAACAAATCCAATAAAGATCTTCGGTGGCCGCTTTTGGAGTTACTCAAGAGTAGTAAGATTCTATTTACAGTTTAACATAAGATGCACATCTCGTGGCTTCAACTACCACTCTATTTTCTTTCATGACACGACCTGGATGTTGGATGTCCCACGTGTCGGCAAAAGGAGGAAGAACCCGACCAAATCTTCGGTTGTGCTCTTGGATTAGACTAGTTGTGCTAACTTAAAATTTTTATTGTGTACTCCCTCCATTCCAAAATACTTGACTTCCATTTTTCCAAAAATGGATGTACCTATATACTAAAACATGTCTAGATACATATATATTTTGACAAATAGAAGGCATGTATTGTGCAACGATGGGAGTAGAATGGATGCAAGTTTTTGTATTGGGAAGAAGAGTACATCCATATATTGATAGAGCGCAATTTAGTAGATGTTCTATCACTTTTAGCTAGCACAGAGGCTAGAGATGAGATTAGTGCACTTGTTGATACTCCTACTAGAATAGAGGCTAGACATGAGACTAGATGCGAGGAAGCAACGTCTACTTCTTTAGAGTCGAAGAAGAAAGAAGCACGCAAGATCGAGCCTCCGCAGATCAACAATGAATGCATCGAGAAGGCACTAATCCAACTTACAGGAGTAGTAAAATGTATTTTTGTGGTTCTTGTTTTCTTTGGTCTTGCTTTTCTAGTAAAAATTATCGTTGGAGTTCGTGCAAAACGGAGGTCCGTTTGGGGTCGTGCGTTGGAGTTGGCCTTACAAGTGGGACCGCAGTTAAGGAAACCGACTATCGGCAAACCCCCACCTCGCCTGCCGTGCGATGGCTGAAGTTAGAGAAACGACGAGGTTGAAGAGATTGCTCTAGCATGGACTCCAAGAAATAATATGGTGTCAGATGGATGTCGTGGTGGTGGCGTGTGCCGTACTCCTGGACGCGAATGCTTGTTCTGGCCCATGCCACCATACTACTCCTACTACTTACTCCTACTATATAGTACTAGTATCGAGGATCCGAGGTGCTGGTTACGTACAGCGAACATATTAACATATGGCTACAGTAAAAACACCCGCCCGACGCGCGAAGCATGTGGAGCTAGTACAAATAGTGTACTACTATTGTTGATTGGCCTCATCCGATAACCTGTTGCAATGCACGTACAATTATGTATTCGGAAAATATTTTTTTTGCCTCGTCGCACCACTCACTCAGAGAAGCGACTCGAAAGCCATTCATAAATTTAGTAAGTTTATCACATGCATATCATTTTATTACATACAACAGGTCATCAACCCACATCGACAACGAGGATACATTATAAATACTAAAGTTTTCACCACACAACAAATAACAAGCAATGAAATGAACTTCAACTCAACCATTCCTCGGTGTTGGAAACGCTTGCTTTGAACCACAAGTGATTCTCTGGGACGGGCCATCGATTGTCGATCTGGAAACCAATGCAGGACTGATCATCCAGGCTGAAGCGGCCTACTATATCAGTACCAGGGTAGGGAACCACCCAAATGTCCGAGGTATAGACACAGTTGCTTCTCATAAATGGTACTGTTAACATTGTGTCAACAGCAGTTGGATCGCCTTTCACCATCATCGGATAGTTTTGTCCAAGGAAGAGCGAGTTTTCTCCAAGACTATCAATTCTGTACCAGGGAGAAGGAGTTGTCGCTAGCACACTAGTATCCATCCCGAATACCATGCAACGGGTGTTGGAATAGGTCCGGAGAGTGCGACCATGGGAGACTACACCTGCTTCCTTAGCAGTAACATCATTAGTGGGATGTATACACACAAGAAGAGGTGATCCATCAGAATTAGTTGCCAGGCGCCACTGAGTATATAAGTTCTGCTCCTCCTCATGCTCGTGATCATCACCATCGTCATCTCCCCCTTGGTTATAAAATTTTTCAAGTATAGGTGGTGGGATGTTCACAGGACCTTGGAAACACAAGAAGAAGGTTAATTAGTAAAGGGAAACTTGCTAACCCGCATGCATGTGGATGAAACAATTATAATTACGGTGGAAGACAAACGTACCGAAACTACGAGGATACCATGCAAAAACAGTGCCACGAGTGGTGGTAGCAAACACAAGGCCCTCGTATTGAATTGCATCACAGTACTCATCCATGTACAGAAACTGATTTTTGAGCAATATCCATCGAGTCGAACCACGAAGGACGGCAACAAGCTTGTCAAAGCTAGCAACAACTTGATAGTTGTTGTAATTCCAAGAGCGGTTGGGAACTCGACAAATTGCTATCTTCTGTAGAAGACAGTCACCATGATCGTATTTGAACGTGCGTACAATACCGGTGTGCTCAACCTCTCGGCAGTCTGCTGAGATTTTTGGAAGTGGAACCCGGTCACGAGTGTACACATTCACAAGTTCCCACTCGCAGTTGGACCCAATGTAAATAACCCAATCTCCATTTGCGCCCACCCAAGCCTTGCCCTCAAGCGATGGCATCTTAACATCATATGTATCATTATCAAGCGGCATCAACTGGCACAGGGCGAGGCCTCCGTCATGCCGGCGCCAGTCATTAGGGTCACGGCGAAGAAGTTAGGGGAGATCAAACCGCTCCTTGACTCTTGGGTTCTTTGTAATGATGTTATTAGTTGAGTCGAGAATGGGCTTGAACGAACCTGCCATGCTAGCCGAGGTGATGATGTCGCACCGATCAATGAGTTCCTCCACCACGTCATCTTTCAGATCGGGGCAAGAATAACGGGGTCGTTTCCGGCCTGTTCCCTCCATTGAGAAGACGATCGAACAATGGCAGAAGAAAGGGTGAAGGAAAATGGAGGAGGGAGAGCAAGAGCGTGCGACAGTAGTTCCAAATCGAGAGGGAAAGGCGAAGAGTCGGTGGACGGTTGCGAGTTTGCCACGGTTCACGAAGAGGCGCCCCGGCCTACACGTCCGTTCGGAAATACTCCTACTACTCATCGTCGTCTCACTGATATGTTGGAACGGGACCACATGTCAATGAAACATGGTGTGTAATTTCTCGTGCAAAATGCGATCTAGTCGCGTTGGCCCGAGGTGCCGCATTAGTTATCGACCTTTATTTTTTTAATGGCGTGCCGATCAGTTTTGAAGCACGACTAATTGGTATTGTACGCAGAGAAAATACAAACTACTCTACCACTACTCCACCTCCAGTACTAGTAGTATAAAAAAGATATATAGGTTGGAGCTTGAGCGCTTTCTTGCTAAGGGCTGCCCACTTGCTTCTCACACTACCACCCTCTCTCCAGATCTAAAAGAGACGGCCCCTCTCTCCCTCCTCACCGGTGGTCACAGATCCTCTCGGGAAGAAAAGGACGTGCAGCGTTGACGCACTCGTCGTCGGCGAGTGAGGTCACGCACTAACGACAAGGCCGTCCTCTCAGACCTAGCGCCGGCGCGGGATGGCCTCCGTCCCCAAGCTCGCTGCCATAGTGTGTGCGGAGGACGATGACCACGAGCGAAGCCACTTCCCGCTGACCCTTAGGTATGCTACCTCTTTTCGAACCATAACCTTGTTCTATTGCCCCATCTGCCACGTCATTACATGTGGATCTTTTTCCACTCCACCATCTTCCCAATTTGCTATCCTCTGCTCTGCTGGCCACACAGATGAAAACCATAATTTGCACTATTAAAGGAAACCCTACTTCATGCAGACTAATCCATGTCTGGGTTGAATAAGGAAAGGAAGGGAGACTGTACTATCCAAGAGAGTAGGCATCGAACCCGCATCTAGGTTGAAAAGGGGAAATCAGTAGCTAAGGAACGAGTCTCGTGTCTCTTGGTTGAAGAAGGGTAGAAAGGCATGACAACGCAATAGAGAATGACCAGGTCGATCGGTTTGTTGTCCTCGCATAGGAAAAAGGTGGCTAAAGAGAACAAAAATGGGACGTAATCCACATATGCTGCCTGGATATTTGTTGCTCTGGGCAACCATACCTCCCTCACCACTCTGCGTCCGTGGAGGTACATCGTACTGGTGCACCCACTGTCCGAATGGGCCTCCCATGCTCTTATTGCCACTTTTTTTGCTGTTAGTATAACGCCAGTAGTCAAGTCAAGCAATGCTACTGCTAAAGTGATGCCACATTTAACTAATGCCGCTCTTAGTCTAATGCCACCGATAAATTTAAGCAATGCCATTTAATGTCACTGGATTATTTCAGGGTTAGCTGTTGATTGTGGATGTATTAAAGATTTTTCAGCTAAGGCATTCTAATGTTGTTGCATAGCCAGTATACCAACGATGAAACTTGTTACTACCTTCAGATTTTTGCACTGTTAATGCTTATAGATTACATACCTCACTTTCATGAGATAAGTTAATTTTTTTGTACAGTGTCACCAAAATGCCAAGGCGTTGATGTCATTTTATTTTGGTTAAACTGCACAGACAATTATGAAGACAAGAGGAAAGGTCAAGAGTGGGCACCTCCTCCTCCGGCTGTTCTCTTGATTCGTTCGATCAAGTTTTTATGTTTGATCGATTATCAAGATTGGGATAGCAATTTTTAAGGCCCCCCCGAGTTCGAAATGATATTTACCTTGGAGGTACATGGTTTGTAATTTTTTTATACTGTCATTAGTTAATAATGCTAGTTACCTTCAGACTTTTGTATTTGGTTTAATGCTCATGCACAGCTAGTATACCAATGCTGAAACTTGTTACCTTTACATTTTGTATTGTTAATTCTTATAGAAACCTTCCAGTGCTAGAGTTTATTGAAATCTGTTCAGTAAAACCATTGTACTGTACCCTGTAATAAACTAACTACTCTACTGTTGCACTAGCCACTGGATTAGTGTATATTTGTAGTATTCGAATGGTGTTGCATTAGCGTATGGACACAAATAAAATGTGGCAAGCTTTCCCAGATATGTGCTCAAGAAAACTACTACCTGTTTTTCTAAATACTAGACGTTTGGGTACTTTAAATTGAACCGCGAAAACGTCTTATATTAAGTAACAAAGGGTGTAGAGTTCACTCAAATTAACCCAGTAAAGCTAGTCACACCTTTGTTAAAATTAATGTTCATTATGTTATCGGAGGAGGTCTGTATGTTTGTCTCTAATGCTTGTCGACTACATACCTGACATCATGATGTAATGTTAAGTCATTTCCTTTTGTACAGTGTCACTAAATTGTCAAGGCGGTGATGGCATTTTATTTTAGTAGAACTGCACAAAATTTGCTTAAAAGAAGAGGAAAGGTCAGGAATGGCTCAGTTTTTCAGAAAAAACTATGTATGCCTTCCTGACATCAGCCGATGTTGCTTTATTTATTCCTTCAAACAGGTGGTTAGAAACAGTCTTGCTACCTTTTCCCATTAAGAAATTGGAATGCTTATATTTGTGAGTCTATGCTTCAACTAGTGCCACTTTTAGAGTAATCACACTTTCAATATCTATGCAAACAAGGATGCTCGATTTTAGTGGAACTGCACAAAAAGTCCAACTGGTTCAACATTAGGAGCATGTTTTTTTTCCAAACCTTTATATCCAATTGGTGGCACTATGAGCTGTTCATTACGAAGGTACATGGTTTGCTACTATCTTGCTACTCTTTTTATACTATCATTAGATGGTAATACTAGAGGTTTGCATGTGAATTTATTAGCAGGGTGGACCTACATTGGAGGTGCAGGACAGGATTCAATGATTGGATGCTCAATTTCGGTTGTATCGATTTCACCTCTTCCATCACTGCGAACATGGATATCCTTGGTCTGATGAAGAATAGGCGCTATATTTCTGCTCTGAACTAGCTAATCGATTCAGTATGAAATTGTCCAGGGCAAAACATAACTGTATCATATTGTCCAGTGCAGAACATGACAGATGCTAAGCGGAAGAGACATGTTTAAACCGAAAATACAAGGTGTGGTATATGTTTACTAGTTGCTTGATATTTGTGCAGACAGAGATGTCTGCCCGTTGCTATTTGGCAAACAAACAAAGTCCGCAACTTTGGTTGAACTGCACAAGAGAATAGTATAGTCACTGCATGCAGTGCCATTTGAAAATAGACACAGAAAGATTGGATAGTCACTTCATGGACTGCAGAAAAGTAGTACTGTACTATTTATTGGCCAACACTAGGTGCTTCATTGCTTTGGTCTGATTATACAATGGGCATCATTTTGCCTAAGTTAAAGTTTGTATTCTGAAAATAGTCTCGCGGTGTGATCGAGAGAAGACCAAATCATATTGCAGTGGATGTTCCTCCATCATGTGTGGTTCATTCTCATCATTCCAGCTGTTGGTGAAACCACTTACGTTTGCAAGAGGAATTGTAGACTTCACAAAAAAATTTGTCTTTCAGTCTGTACTGAATGTTGGCCAAGAGAAGCATCCATGTTAGTAGGAAGAACAGATGTTTTTTCTAGATCTTTGCTTTTGGAGCTACATATTTGTATATGATCTGTGAATCATTGAGATGCATTAACATGTTGATCTTATGTATGGGAATCGTACTAGTTAGTTCTAGTTGCGACGCAAGATCCGAAGTGGCTGATCTTTGCTTTTGGAGCTACATATTTGTATATGATTTGTGAATCATTGAGATGCATTAACAGTCACTTATTTATGTTCGCTCAGTGTTTACAAGTTACTGATCGATCACTAGTTAGCCTACAAATGCGCTCCTGGCAGTTTTATTTGCGACACAAGATGCGAAGTGGCAGTTTTTTGAATAAAAATGCCTACCTCTGAAGAAACTGGCAAGCTACACTATCGATCCTACACAGATAAAAATGCCTACCTCTGAAGAAGTTTAAGCCTAATTAATTCCGTGAGCAAAGCAGCAAGACCAAGGCATGGCAATAATTAACGGCATGCAGAAGTTTAAGCCTAATTAATTCCAGTAATTTAAGTGGCTGCATGCGTGCCCTCGGCTGCGACTCATTGCATGATGCTTCATGTAATGCCTGCGAGCGATTCTGAGTGCCTGCATGCAGCCAGCCGTAATTAAGGCAGCTAACTGATGCGAAAAAAGATACACTTTAATTGTTGCGGGCTTTTTAAATCTGTGGAATCATTATCGACAAGGAGGGAGATGATTTGAGTGCACTCGTTTGACCGCCATGCCGGCATGCGACCCAGACGGGACGGGACGGCACAGTCATAATTTCAGTTTCTCTAGTTTTCCACGGCAAGCTGGCGCACTAAGCCATTATGCATTGAATTCCGATGACTGTCACGCTACCTTCCGCCTATAAGTACTGCTTCCCGGTCTTCTCCGGTGCCACCGTGACCCAACTCGCCATATCCTCATAAGCCCCCACCGTCCCGACGTCGCTCGCCACATCCGCCATGCCCCCGCCCGTCCGCGGTAGGCGACGCCGGAGGCGGTCACCGCCGGAACTAGTGTTCGGGTTTTCATCGGAAGGCAGACGGAGGGAGGAGGCATTCTATCCGTCTTTAGATGGTAATGCGGAGATCGAGGAGTTGTTGGAGCGTGACCGCATGGCAGAGGAGCAGGAGTTTTTGGAGCGCGACCGCCTGGCAGAGGAGCAGCGTATAGCCGATTTGCGCCGCCAGCGGGACATGGAGCAGCAGCGTACCGATGCTCTGAGTCACGAGCAGAGCGCCCGCAACTGGGCCGACTACATGGAGGCCGACGCCCGGCAAATAGCCCTGGAGGCTGTCGGGCACGCACATGTTCGCGACGCCGATTTTTACTACCAGCTCGTCAAGTGGGTTTCCCTCTTGGAAGCCGAAGCTTCGGTGGACCACGTCAGCATGGAAAGGGCCAACGCGCGCGAGCAACGCACCCTACCGCACCTCTTGCAAGTCCGAGGCGAGGCGCACGACGCCGGTGCCGGCGTTTAGCGTGTACCACAGATGGCGGCCGGCATCGTCTAGTTAGCTAAGGGTAAGTTAGTACTTGTACACTACTGGAGTATTAGTGGGAGTAGATAGTTAACTTGGCTATGATGGTTGTCAACGTGGAAGTTCAGTACTCTATATGTGGATCAGACCTGTTACTTTGCTCTCAATGTTGAACTTTCCGTTTGAACGTATGGAATGGGCTGTTATTTTTTTAAATGGGTTGTATTTGTCCTCCACGGGTTTAGAGGCTAACTTGTGGGCCTAGCAAGTTGACACGTACACAATCAGGAGATGATTGTACATGGAGAGGATGACAGCAGGGGCCCGCCAAGGTCATGACAGTACGCAAGCAAGTGCCTCCTTATTTCAAGCCAATAAAAAAATGGCTCCTCCTAGTGGATTTCTGACATCTGGGTCCCATGCCATTGTCAACATAGTCAATAAACGAGAGAATTGCACAACGAGCGGCTGACACCAGGGACCCAGCAGCTCGCCCAGTTATTTTTGTTTTGGGTTAATTTGATAAATGTCACTCCAAATCTGGTGTATCCGAGAACTGCCACTGCAATTTCCAAACTTTGAAAAATGCCATTTCATGCCATTTCTAGTGGCATTTTCCAAAGTCTGGAGTGGCGTTTTTCAAAGTTTGCAAACTGCAGTGGCATTTTTCAAAGTTTGCATAAATTGCAGTGGCATTTTTATGAATCGCCATAATTGGAGTGGCATTTATCTAATTTGTTTTTGAGACGGAAGCAGGGTGTCAGCTGGGCTGTGCGGGACACTCTGGCCTGTCTAGACAGCCTTTTCTTTTATGTTTACCATAGACCAGCCCAGTAGTTTTTTTTCTTTCTGAAAATGGCTAGCCCAGTTTTTTGTGATTTGTTAAGTAAGTCGCTTTATCAGGCCTGTTGGGCTGCACATCTTTCAAGACGAGCAGAGCTTCATTCGGTTGGCCGAGAAAATGGTCTATCAGTAATGAGAAATGGGATGTACATTTTTAAAACACATCAAACCGGCAATTAGTTTCAAATATCTTTTTTTTATTTCGAGATTTTAAATTGCATTGATTTTGATGCGTGGACAATTTATTGGATTTTATATTGATATACATTTATTTTTAAAATTAGTCTGAATGTGACTCGAAATTTCAGGATTAAAAACAGTTCAGACCGCACCGACATATGCAAAATTTCGTATAATTTTTTAACTGTGGCCACAATATGGGCTGTAATGCTAATAAAAAGAATATGGGCTCCAAAAAAACCCATAAGAATTAGCAAATGGGTTGTAAATTATTTGAAATAATGGCAGATGGGATGTATGATGTTTTCCACAGATTCGAGGCTTTCCACAGATGGCATATATACTATTGGATGTCCATCCAACGGCCGTCGTGCTTCTTCAATCTCTGCTCTTCCTGCTCCAGCCGCTCAAACAAGCGCTGGCAGGACTGCCTGCTCCCTCCTCCACGCGGCCAGCTCTGCTGCCGCGTAGGCCTCACTGCCCCACCGTACTCCCATCACTGGCCTAGCCATCCCTCTACTCACCCACACCTGCTGTTATTCTGCGGCGACGGCAGATGAACCAGTAAACCCTCGTACAGTCGTACACCCCTCCGCGTGGGAAACAAAAACAACTGCCGAGTCTTCCCTGCCTCCGTGTCGTTCCCTTCCTAGGCCTCACCATCATCCACCGCCCTGGTGCTCTCGGTGTGGCATGGTCAACGTGGTCAACGACCGACATGCATCTGAAGTGGACTGTACGTGGAGAGGCTGAAAGCTCGGTCCATGGCCGCACGCAAGGAAATGCCTCCTTATTACGCGCAAAATAATGATTCCTCACCTGACATCTGGGACCCACCGAAAGGGCCTATGTATTTCGCAAAAAAATGTTACCGCCGCTGACAGCTCGGACCCACCAGCTATATCTTCGCACACAAGGAAGTGCCTCCTTATTACGCACAAAAAAATGAATACTCCCCTGCTAGCTAGGACCCAGTATAGTGGGCCTGCTAAGTTGACGGGGACGAAGGGCTTTGTCAACTTAGTTAATATGCACGATTCTAGCTCGACTGACCGTACAATGTCCATCCAACGGCCGTAGTGCTTCTTCAACCTCTGGTCTTCTTGCTCCAGCCGCCCAAAGCAGCGTCGGTCGTGCCGCCTGCTCCTTCCTCCCGTGGTCGGTTGTGCTGCCGCGGAGGCCTCACCGCCCTCATTACTCCTCCCACCGCTGGCCAGGCCATCCCTCCACTCCACTCACCCACACGCCCTGTTATTCTGCGGTGACGGCAGCGCAGCCGAACTAGTGAACCCTCGTACTCCTCTCCGCGTGGGCATCCACTGCTGCGTCTTCCCCGGCTCCGCGTAGTCCCCTTCCTAGGCCTCGCCGTCGTCCATCGCCGTGGTGCTCTCGGCGCGGCGTGGTCAATGTGGTCAACGACCGAATTCCATCGGAAGAATATTGTACGTGGAGAGGCTGACAGCTGGGTCCATGGCAGCCGCAAGGAAGTGCCTCCTTATTACGCGGAAAATAATTATTCCTCCACCTGACAGCAGGGACCCACCGGACGCCCACCAGTATTTCGCAAAAAAAAACGTTTGCCCCTGACTGCTGGGACCCACCCGAGGGCCACCGTATTTCGTGAAAAAAAACATTCCCCCTGCTGTCAGCTCGGACCCACCGAAAGTGCCTCCTTATTACGCACAAAAAAATGAATACCCCTGCTAGCTGGGACCCACCTTGGTGGGAGGCTGACTTGTGGGCCTACTAAGTTGACGGGGACGGAGGGCTTTGTTAACTTAGCCAATATAAACGATTCTAGCTCCAGTGACCGTACGATGTCCATCCAACGGCCATAGTGCTTGAGGGATTCCTGGATTAGGGGGTATCCGGACAGCCGGACTATATCCTTTGGCCGGACTGTTGGACTATGAAGATACAAGATTGAAGACTTCATCCCGTGTCTGGATGGGACTCTCCTTGGCGTGGAAGGCAAGCTTGGCAATACGGATATGTAGATCTCCTTCCTTGTAACCGACTCTGTGTAACCCTAGCCCCCTCCGATGTCTATATAAACCGGAGGGTTTAGTCTGTAGGACCAAGAACAACAATCATACCATAGGCTAGCTTCTAGGGTTTAGCCTCTCTGATCTCGTGGTAGATCAACTCTTGTATTACTCATATTATCAAGAACAATCAAGCAGGACGTAGGGTATTACCTCCATCAAGAGGGCCCGAACCTGGGTAAAACATCGTGTGCACTGCCTCATGTTACCATCCGCCTTAGACGCACAGTTCAGGACCCCCTACCCGAGATCCGCCGGTTTTGACACCGACATTGGTGCTTTCATTGAGAGTTCCTCTGTGTCGTCATCGTTAGGCTGGATGGCCCCTTCAATCATCGATAGCGATGTAGTCCAGGGTGAGACTTTCCTCCTCGGACAGATCTTTGTATTCAGCGGCTCCGCACTGCGGGCCAACTCGCTTGGCCATCTGGAGTAGATCGAGAGTTACGCCCCTGGCCACCTGGTCAGGTTTGGAAGCATAAAGCACACGGCCGACATCCATAGAGACTTGATCTTTGGTAGATTCGAGCCCTTGCCGAGTGCGCCGCACGGTCACGATGAGCATGATTTAGCTCTACCATCGGACAGTGTTCAGGAGATCGCACTGGCGACCGTTCCGACCCTCAATTCGGAGCCCATTGCGCCATACAAGGATGGGTGGATAGACCCCGTCACGGAGGCTGCATCTTCAGCGATGATCGAGCCAAATACCGACCTTACCCTTCACGGGAGCCGTGACGCTGAACTGCCGGACTCTTCCCCGGCCACGGACTCTGAACCGCCTGCGCCCGTGCCTATCGAATCCGACTAGGCGCCGATCATGGAGTTCACCTCCGCGGATATCATTCAGCACTCGCCCTTCGGCGACATACTGAATTCATTAAAGTCTCTCCTTGTCAGGAGAGTCCTGGCCGAACTATGTCCGGCAGGATTGGGATGCGGATGACGAAGAAATTCGCCACCCACCCACCACCCACTTAGTAGCCACTGTCGATGATTTGACTGACATGCTCGACTTCGACTCCGAAGACATCGACGGTATGGACGATGATGCAGGAGACGAACAGGAGCCACTGCCCACAGGGCATTGGACGCCCACTTCATCATATGATGTATACATGGTGGACACACCCAAAGAAAACGACGACGAGGAACGGAAGGACGCAGCGAAGGATCGATCCCTCGAGAAGCAGTCAAAGCGGCGGCATAAGCACCGCTCCAAATCCCGCCTCGGCAGAAACAACGATCATATAGACCCAACGATAGAGCAGGGTGAGCCAGCGGACGACAAACACGTCATTGAACCACCGTCCGACCACGGCAGCACAGAGAATCAAACAGAACAACCCATCTTCGGCGAAGGTAGCAGTCCGGATGACATCACACCGGACAGGCACCCAGAGCAACAGAATTCCCATCAAAGGCTTGTTGCCACTGCGAGGAGTCTGAAAAAGCAGAAGTAAAGGCTCAGGGCTGCACAAGACATACTCAGAATTAGATGGAGAAAAGTACTCAACACCGCAGCAAAGTACGGCGGCAGTCGCCACACAAAGAGCTACCCGAAGCGAAAGCTGCTACCTGAATTCGATGATGAGGGCTTAGAGCCCCCGCAATCAAAAAATAAAATAGCCATCCGGTCGGATAGACGACCTCGTGGCCAACATAGAGCAGAAAACGACGCCGCACACAAGCCAGTAAGCGATCCACGTGAGGACGCGCATCCAAAGGATGGCGCAACCAGATCCATCTACGGGCCAAGCAAGCGCGCTCCAGCAAGCAATGCAACACAACAAAAATCCGAACACCACGGTACACCCAAATACAGGGGTGCCGCACACCCCCTATGTTTCACCGATGAGGTGCTGGACCATGGATTTCCATAGGGATTCAAACCCGTAAACATAGAGGCGTACGATAGAACAACAGACCCTGGGGTCTAGATTGAGGACTACATCCTCCATATCCACATGGCTCGAGGAGACGATCTCCTGCCATCAAGTACTTACCCCTCAAGCTCAAAGGACAAGCTCGGCACTGGCTTAAAAGCCTCCCCAAAAACTCCATTGGAAGCTGGGAAGAGCTTGAGGATGCTTTTCGGGCAAATTTTCAAGGGACCTATGTCTGACCACCGGATGCAGACGATTTAAGTCACATAACTCAACAGCCCGGAGAGTCAGCCCGAAAGCTTTGGAATAGGTTTATCACTAAAAAGAACCAAATAGTGTTGGAAATATGCCCTAGAGGCAATAATAAAATGGTTATTATTATATTTCTTTGTTCATGATAATTGTCTATTGTTCATGCTATAATTGTGTTATCCGGAAATCGTAATACATGTGTGAATACATAGACCACAACACGTCCCTAGTGAGCCTCTAGTTGACTAGCTCATTGATCAAAAGATAGTCATGGTTTCCTGACTATGGACATTGGATGTCATTTATAATGGGATCACGTCATTAGGAGAATGATGTGATGGACAAGACCCAATCCTAACCATAGCTCAAAGATCGTGTAGTTCGTTTGTTGTAGCTTTTCTAAATGTCAAGTATCATTTCCTTAGACCATGAGATTGTGCAACTCCCGGATACCGTAGGAGTGCCTTGGGTGTGCCAAACGTCGCAACGTAACTGGGTGACTATAAAGGTTCATTACAGGTATCTCCGAAAGTGTCTGTTGGGTTGGCATGAATCGAGACTGGGATTTGTCACTCCGTATGACGGAGAGGTATCTCTGGGCCCACTCGGTAATGCATCATCATAATGAGCTCAATATGATCAAGTGGTTGATCACAGGATCATACATTACGGTACGAGTAAAGTGACTTGCCGGTAACGTGACTGAACAAAGTATTGGGATACCGATGATCGAGTCTCAGGCAAGCAACGTACCGATTGACAAAGGGAATTGTATACAGATTGATTGAATCCTCGACATCATGGTTCATCCGATGAGATCATCGAGGAGCATGTGGGAGCCAACATGGGTATCCAGATCCCGCTGTTTGTTATTGACCGGAGAGTCGTCTCGGTCATGTCTGCATGTCTCCCGAACCCGTAGGGTCTACACACTTAAGGTTCGGTGACGCTAGGGTTGTTAGGAAGACTTGTATGTGATTACTGAATGTTGTTTAGAGACCCGAATGAGATCCCAGACGTCACGAGGAGTTTCGGAATGGTCCGGAGGTGAAGATTTATATGTAGGAAGTTGTCATACGGTCACCGGAAAGGTTCGGGGGCATATCGGTATTGTACCGGGGCCACCAGAGGGGTTCCGGGGGTCCACCGAGAGGGGCCACCTCTCTCGGAGGGCCTAATGGGCTGTAGAGGAAAGGGGAACCAGCCCTACATGGGCTGGCCACATCCCCCCTTGGGCCCATGCGCCTAGGGTTGGGGGGAAACCCTAAAGGGGGCGCCCCTTGCTTGGGGGGCAAGCCCCCTCCCCTTGGCCGGCCCCCTTCCTCCTTCCCCTATAAATAGAGGGGCAAGGGGAGGGCTGCACAGAACATCCCAGGCGCAGCCCCTCCCCTCCCCAACACCTCTCCTCCTCCGTAAGAGCTTGGCGAAGCCCTGCCGGAGTACTGCAGCTTCACCACCACCACGCCGTCGTGCTGCTGTTGGAGCCCTCTTCCTAAACCTCTACCTCCTCCTTGCTGGATCAAGGCGCGGGAGACGTCCTCGCTCCGTACGTGTGTTGAATGCGGAGGTGCCATCCGTTCGGCGCTAGGATCTTCGGTGATTTGGATCACGACGAGTACGACTCCATCAACCCCGTTCTCTTGAACGCTTCCGCTCGTGATCTACAAGGGTATGTAGATGCACTCCTCTCTCCCTCGTTGCTAGATGACTCCATAGATTGATCTTGGTGATGCGTAGAAAATTTTAAAATTCTGCTACGCTCCCCAACAGTGGCATCATGAGCTAGGTCTATGCGTAGTTACTATGCACGAGTAGAACACAAAGCAGTTGTGGGCGTCGAAATTGTCAATTTGCTTGCCGTTACTAGTCTTGTCTTGATTCGGCGGCATCGTGGGATGAAGCGGCCCGGACCGACCTTACACGTACGCTTACGTGAGACTGGTTCCACCGACTAACATGCACTAGTTGCATAAGGTGGCTGGCAGGTGTCTGTCTCTCCCACTTTAGTCAGATCGGACTTGATGAACAGGGTCCTTATGAAGGGTAAATAGAAATTGGCAATTCACGTTGTGGTTTTGGCATAGGTAAGAAACGTTCTTGCTAGAAACCTATACCAGCCACGTAAAAACTTGCAACAACAATTAGAGGACGTCTAACTTGTTTTTGCAGCAAGTGTTTTGTGATGTGATATGGCCAAAGGATGTGATGAATGATATATGTGATGTATGAGATGTTCATGTTCTTGTAATAGGAATCACGACTTGCATGTTGATGAGTATGACAACCGGCAGGAGCCATAGGAGTTGTCTTTATTTATTTATGACCTGCGTGTCAACATGAACGTCATATAATTACTTTACTTTATTGCTAAACCGTTACCATAGTAGTAGAAGTAATAGATGACGAGAAAACTTCAAGAAGACACGATGATGGAGATCATGATGATGGAGATCATGGTGTCATGCCGGTGACAACGATGATCATGGAGCCCCAAAGATGGAGATCAAAAGGAGCAAATGATATTGGCCATATCATGTCACTATTTGATTGCATGTGATGTTTATCATGTTTTACATCATATTTGCTTAGAACGACGGTAGCTTAAATAAGACGATCCCTCGAAATAATTTCAAGAAAGTGTTCCCCCTAACTGTGCACCGTTGCGAAGGTTCGTTGTTTCGAAGCACCACGTGATGATCGGGTGTGATAGATTCTAACGTTTGAATACAACGGGTGTAAGCCAGATTTACACACGCAATACACTTAGGTTGACTTGACGAGCCTAGCATGTACAGACATGGCCTCGGAACACAGAAGACCGAAAGGTCAAGCATGAGTCGTATAGAAGATACGATCAACATGAAGATGTTCATCGATGTTGACTAGTACATCTCACGTGATGATTGGACACGGCCTAGTTAACTCAGATCATGTTATACTTAGATGACTGGAGGGATGTCGATCTGAGTGGGAGTTCATTGAATAATTTGATTAGATGAACTTAATTATCATGAACTTAGTCTAAAATCTTTACAATATGTCTTGTAGATCAAATGGCCCATGTTGTCCTCAACTTCAATGTGTTCCTAGAGAAAACCAAGCTGAAAGACGATGGCAGCAACTATACGGACTGGGTCCGGAACCTGAGGATCATCCTCATAGCTGCCAAGAAAGATTATGTCCTAGAAGCACCGCTAGGTGACGCACCCGTCCCACAGAACCAAGACGTTATGGACGCTTGGTAGTCACGTGCTGATGATTACTCCCTCGTTCAGTGCGGCATGCTTTACAGCTTAGAACTGGGGCTCCAAAAGTGTTTTGAGAGACACGGAGCATATGAGATGTTCGAAGAGCTGAAAATGGTTTTTCAAGCTCCTGCCTGGGTCGAGAGATATGATGTCTCCGACAAGTTCTTTAGCTGTAAGGTGGAGGAAAATAGTTCTGTCAGTGAGCACATACTCAAAATGTCTGGGTTGCATAATCGCTTGACTCAGCTGGGAGTTAATCTCCCGGATGACGCGGTCATTGACAGAATCCTTCAGTCACTTCCACCAAGCTACAAGAGCTTTGTGATGAACTTCAATATGCAGGGGATGGAAAAGACCATTCCTGAGGTATATTCAATGCTGAAATCAGAAGAGGTAGAAGTCAAAAAGGAACATCAAGTGTTGATGGTGAATAAAACCACTAAGTTCAAGAAAGGCAAGGGTAAGAAGAACTTCAAGAAGGACGGCAAGGGAGTTGCCGCGCCCGGTAAGCAACCTGCCGGGAAGAAGCCAAATAATGGACCCAAGCCCGAGACTGAGTGTTTTTATTGCAAGGGAAGTGGTCACTGGAAGCGGAACTGCCCCAAATACTTAGCGGACAAGAAGGCCGGCAACACGAAAGGTATATGTGATATACATGTAACTGATGTGTACCTTACCAGTACTCGTAGTAGCTCCTGGGTATTTGATACCGGTGCGGTTGATCACATTTGTAACTCAAAGCAGGAGCTGCAGAATAAACGGAGACTGGCGAAGGATGAGGTGACTATGCTCATCGGGAATGGTTCCAAGGTCGATGTGATCGCTGTCGGCACACTGCCTCTACATTTACCTACGGGATTAGTTTTAAACCTCAATAATTGTTATTTAGTGCCAGCTTTGAGCATGAACATTGTATCAGGATCTCGTTTAATTCGAGATGGCTACTCATTCAAATCCGAGAATAATGGTTGTTCTATTTATATGAGAGATATGTTTTATGGTCATGCTCCGATGGTGAATGGTCTATTCTTAATGAATCTCGAGCGTAATGCTACACATATTCATAGTGTGAATACCAAAAGATGTAAGGTTGATAATGATAGTCGCACATACTTGTGGCACTGCCGCCTTGGTCACATAGGTGTCAAACGCATGAAGAAGCTCCATGCAGATGGACTTTTAGAGTCTCTTGATTACGAATCATTTGACACGTGCGAACCATGCCTCATGGGTAAAATGACCAAGACTCCGTTCTCAGGAACAATGGAGTGAGCAACCAACTTATTGGAAATCATACATACTGATGTGTGCGATCCAATGAGTGTTGAGGCTCGCGGTGGCTATCGTTATGTTCTCACCCTCACTGATGACTTGAGTAGATATGGGTATGTCTACTTAATGAAACACAAGTCTGAGACCTTTGAAAAGTTCAAGGAATTTCAGAGTGAGGTTGAGAATCAACGTGACAGAAAGATCAAGTTCTTGCGATCAGATCGTGGGGGAGAATACTTGAGTCACGAATTTGGCACACACTTAAGAAAATGTGGAACAGTTTCACAACTCACGCCGCCTGGAACACCTCAGCGTAATGGTGTGTCCGAACGTCGTAGTCGCACTCTATTAGATATGGTGCGATCTATGATGTCTCTTACCGATTTACCGCTGTCATTTTGGGGCTATGCTTTAGAGACTGCCGCATTCACTTTAAATAGGGCTCCGTCAAAATCCGTTGAGACGACACCGTATGAATTATGGTTTGGGAAGAAACCTAAGTTGTCGTTTCTAAAAGTTTGGGGATGCGATGCTTATGTTAAGAAACTTCAACCTGAAAAGCTCGAACCCAAATCGGAAAAATGCGTCTTCATAGGATACCCTAAAGAAATTGTTGGGTATACCTTCTACCTCAGATCCGAAGGCAAGATCTTTGGTTGCCAAGAATGGGTCCTTTCTAGAGAAAGAGTTTCTCTCGAAAGAAATAAGTGGGAGGAAAGTAGAACTTGATGAAGTATTACCTCTTGAACCGGTAAGTGGCGCAGCTCAAGAAAATGTTCCTGAGGTGCCTGCACCGACTAGAGAGGAAGTTAATGATGATGATCATGAAACTTCAGATCAAGTTACTACTGAACTTCGTAGGTCCAGGAGGACACGTTCCGCACCAGAGTGGTACGGCAACCCTGTCTTGGAAATCATGTTGTTAGACAACGGTGAACCTTCGAACTATGAAGAAGCGATGGCGGGCCCGGATTCCGACAAATGGCTGGAAGCCATGAAATCCGAGATAGGATCCATGTATGAAAACGAAGTATGGACTTTGACTGACTTGCCCGATGATCGGCAAGCCATAGAAAATAAATGGATCTTTAAGAAGAAGACAGACGCGGATGGTAATGTGACCATCTATAAAGCTCGGCTTGTCGCTAAGGGTTATCGACAAGTTCAAGGGGTTGACTACGATGAGACTTTCTGACCCGTAGCGAAGCTGAAGTCCGTCCGAATCATGTTAGAAATTGCCGCATTCTATGATTATGAGATATGGCAAATGGACGTCAAAACGGCATTCCTTAATGGTTTCCTTAAGGAAGAATTGTATATGATGCAGCCGGAAGATTTTGTCGATCCTAAGAATGCTGACAAGGTGTGCAAGCTCCAACGCTCGATTTATGGGCTGGTGCAAGCATCTCGGAGTTGGAACATTCGTTTTGATGAGATGATCAAAGCGTTTGGGATTATGCAGACTTATGGAGAAGCCTGCATTTACAAGAAAGTGAGTGGGAGCTCTGTAGCATTTCTCATATTGTATGTGGATGACATACTGTTGATGTGAAATGATATAGAATTCTTGGAAAGCATAAAGGCCTACTTGAACAAGTGTTTTTCAATGAAGGACCTTCGAGAAGCTGCTTATATATTAGGCATCAAGATCTATAGAGATAGATCGAGACGCCTCGTTGGTCTTTCATTGAGTACGTACCTTGACAAGATATTGAAGAAGTTCAAAATGGATCAGTCAAAGAAGGGGTTCTTGCCTGTATTGCAAGGTACAAGATTGAGCATGGCTCAATGCCCGACCACGGCAGAAGATAGATAAAAGATGAGAGTCATACCCTATGCCTCGGCCATAGGGTCTATCATGTATGCTATGCTGTGTACCAGACCTGATTAAACCTTGCCGTAAGTTTGCTAGGAAGGTACCAAAGTAATCCCGGCATGGAACACTGGATAGCGGTCAAGAATATCCTGAAGTACCTGAAAAGGACTAAGGAAAATGTTTCTCGTGTATGGAGGTGACGAAGAGCTCGTCGTAAAGGGTTACGTCGATGCTAGCTTCGACACAGATCTGGATGACTCTAAGTCACAAACCGGATACGTGTATATTTTAATGGTGGGGCAGTAAGCTGGTGCAGTTGCAAGCAAAGCGTTGTGGCGGGATCTACATGTGAAGCGGAGTACATGGCAGCCTCGGAGGCAGCACAAGAAGCAGTCTGGGTGAAGGAGTTCATTACCGACCTATGAGTCATACCCAATGCGTCGGCCCGATGACTCTCTTCTGTGACAACACTGGAGCCATTGCCCTTGCCAAGGAGCCCAGGTTTCACAGGAAGACCAAGCATATCAAGCGTCGCTTCAACTCCATTGAGAAAGTGTTCAAAATGGAGACATAGAGATTTGTAAAGTACATACGGACCTGAATGTAGCAGATCCGTTGACTAAACCTCTCCCTAGAACAAAACATGATCAACACCAGAACTACATGGGTGTTTGATTCATCACAATGTAACTAGAATATTGACTCTAGTGCAAGTGGGAGACTGTTGGAAATATGCCCTAGAGGCAATAATAAAATGGTTTTTATTATATTTCTTTGTTCATGATAATTGTCTATTGTTCATGCTATAATTGTGTTATCCGGAAATCGTAATACATGTGTGAATACATAGACCACAACACGTCCCTAGTGAGCCTCTAGTTGACTAGCTCGTTGATCAAAAGATAGTCATGGTTTCCTGACTATGGACATTGGATGTCATTGATAACGGGATCACATCATTAGGAGAATGATGTGATGGACAAGACCCAATCCTAAGCATAGCTCAAAGATCGTGTAGTTCGTTTGCTGTAGCTTTTCTGAATGTCAAGTATCATTTCCTTAGACCATGAGATTGTGCAACTCCCGGATACCGTAGGAGTTCCTTGGGTGTGCCAAACGTCACAACGTAACTGGGTGACTATAAAGGTTCATTACAGGTATCTCCGAAAGTGTCTGTTGGGTTGCCATGAATCGAGACTGGGATTTGTCACTCCGTATGACGGAGAGGTATCTCTGGGCCCACTCGGTAATGCATCATCATAATGAGCTCAATATGATCAAGTGGTTGATCACAGGATCATGCATTACGGTACGAGTAAAGTGACTTGTCGGTAACGAGACTGAACAAGGTATAGGGATACCGACGATCGAGTCTCGGGCAAGTAACGTACCGATTGACAAAGGGAATTGTATACGGATTGATTGAATCCTCGACATCGTGGTTCATCCGATGAGATCATCGAGGAGCATGTGGGAGCCAACATGGGTATCCAGATCCCGCTGTTCGTTATTGACTGGAGAGTCGTCTCGGTCATGTCTGCATGTCTCCCGAACCCGTAGGGTCTACACACTTAAGGTTCGGTGACGCTAGGGTTGTTAGGAAGACTTGTATGTGATTACCGAATGTTGTTCGGAGTCCCGAATGAGATCCCAGACGTCACGAGGAGTTCCGGAATGGTCCGGAGGTGAAGATTTATATGTAGGAAGTTGTCATACGGTCACCGGAAAGGTTCGGGGGCATATCGGTATTGTACCGGGGCCGCCGGAGGGGTTCCGAGGGTCCACCGGGAGGGGCCACCTCTCTCGGAGGGCCTAATGGGCTGTAGAGGAAAGGGGAACCAGCCCTACATGGGCTGGCCGCATCCCCCCTTGGGCCCATGCGCCTAGGGTTGGGGGGAAACCCTAAAGGGGGCGCCCCTTGCTTGGGGGGCAAGCCCCCTCCCCTTGGCCGGCCCCCTTCCTCCTTCCCCTATAAATAGAGGGGCAAGGGGAGGGCTGCACAGAACATCCCAGGCGCAGCCCCTCCCCTCCCCAACACCTCTCCTCCTCTGTAAGAGCTTGGCGAAGCCCTGCCGGAGTACTGCAGCTTCACCACCACCACGTCGTCGTGCTGCTGTTGGAGCCCTCTTCCTCAACCTCTCCCTCCTCCTTGCTAGATCAAGGCGCGGGAGACGTCCTCGCTCCGTACATGTGTTGAACGCGGAGGTGCCGTCCGTTCGGCGCTAGGATCTTCGGTGATTTGGATCACGACGAGTACGACTCCATCAACCCCGTTCTCTTGAATGCTTCCGCTCGTGATCTACAAGGGTATGTAGATGCACTCCTCTCTCCCTCGTTGCTAGATGACTCCATAGATTGATCTTGGTGATGCGTAGAAAATTTTAAAATTCTGCTACGTTCCCCAACAAATAGTCGACTGTCCGGACGCCAAAGCCTTAGCACCTTTCAAGCACAGCGTTCGAGACGAATGGCTTGCCAGACACCTCGGCCAAGAAAAGCCGAGAACAATGGCAGCATTAACAAGCCTCATGACCCGCTTTTGCGTGGGAGAGGACAGCTGGCTAGCCCGATGTAGCACCAACGACCCAATTACATCTGAAGTCAGGGACGGAAATGGGAAGCCATGACGCAGCAAAAACAATCGCCGGAATAAAGAAGACAGCCCGAAAAGCACGGCGGTAAACACCGGATTCAGAAGCTCTCGGCCAGGTCAGCAAAAGCTGCCCTCCAAAGGCAACAGAGAAAAACTGTCCAGCCTAAACAAGATTCTGGACAAAATATGTCAGATCCACAGCACCCCTGATAAACCTGCAAATCATACCCATAGAGAATGTTGGGTATTCAAGCAGTCCGGCAAGCTCAGCGCCGAACACAAGGGGCAGGATACACCAAGCAAAGACGAGGACGAGCCTCGCAAGCAACAAACTAGGGAACAGAAGAAATTCCCACCAGAAGTCAAAACAGTAAACGTGTTACACGTGATGAAGGGGAGAAACAAAGCGGCACTCCCAGAGACACATGCCCCAGGGCCTATCACCGTGGAGTTCTGCCACTGGTCGTCCCAACCGATCACCTTTGACCATCGGGATTACTCGGCAAGTATCCGGCATGCAGGATGGCCTGCCTTGGTGTTAGACCCGATAATTGACGGATACCACTTCACGCGAGTCCTGATGGACGGCGGCAGTAGTTTAAACCTGATATATCAGGACACAGTCCGCAAAATGGGGATAGACCCAACAAAAATCAGCCATAGCAATACTACCTTTAAAGGAGTAACGTCAGGCCCAGAAGCCCATTGCACGGGCTCCCTGCTACTAGAGGTTATATTCGGCTTTCCCGATAACTTCCGCAGCGAAAAGTTAACCTTCCACATCGCTCCGTTCCAAAGTGGCTATCAAGCACTACTTGGACGTGAAGCTTTCGCTTGCTTTAACGCAATACCGCATTACGCTTCCCTCACGCTTAAGATGCCCGGTCCACGTGGCATCATTACAGTAAATAGAAATATTGAGCGCTCCTTGCGCGCGGAAGACCGTGCGGCTGCCTTGGCAGCCGCACACTAAACGGCCTCACCAACTAGAGCATCTGACAGGTCGTTAAGACCATGGACGCGGTTAGACGAGTCCGGTGTAGCTATATATAATTGATACAAGTTTGATGGCTATACCCCTATAACAATACAAGGGGCTCAACGCGTGTAAACAAGTGACAATTAGGCTCAACTTTACTCATCTTGAACTGTACATGGTTTATTTAGTATAACCTACCTTTTGCGTGACAACTTTTCAACTAAGTTCCTCTCTTTTACAGATGACCATCGTGCTACACCCATCCAGGATATGGCACAACGGAGACACAGGCGCAGACGTGCAGCAGGGACCCATTCCAAGGATTCCTTTTAGATTAAGACCCTGCGTAAACCTTTTTTACTGTCTCTTGTTGATACACATCCCCCAGATTCTCAGTACAATTGAGAAGGATGCTGACGTATTGGCATGTGGCCACGTCAGAATATTGCACGTACCTGGACACCAGGGGCTTATTACAAAGGGCACTGTTTAGCCCGGTTTACATCATAAAGACCGAATACCTTAGGGAGTGTTCGGCGTCGCGAGTTTGGCCTTATATGCATCAGCTCCGAATCATGTCTTTGGTCAAATGTTGGGTTTGCCCGGCTCCTGTGTTTTGCTGCCTTACGTTCCGCTCTATCGGCTAAGGCGGCACTAGGAGAACTACTGCGATTGTGCCCTGGTTCATTCGGACGAGCACCTCAGTAGAGAAAGCCGAAAACTGACTGTCATGATATAGCGTGAGACTGGTCAACCACTCGATGACCTAGCGGAATCTTCGGGATTCCTCCGCCTTAACGAAGGGCCGTTTCCTGGCCAGGCATGTACGCGCCCCGAATTCGGATGAGCGCGGAGCCACCAGGGGCTATATAGTAGCCCCACTGTCAAACTCCTCTGGCTAAGTGAAAGTGTTAAAGCATTATAGTCTGATTGCCTAGTTCGCTGCGCTATCACCTCCTTAATGGACCAAGACGTTGGATCAAGTGTGAACATGCGTCTTCTGCGAGCACCCCCGCATTATATGCGTGGGGGCTGAAGCCGACGACTGCCATCTTTCAGGTTATATACATATATACATAAACGGCCGCACAGGAGGTATTATAATTCTTTCAGGCACAAGTATAAAATAGCCTTTACAATTCAGTAAAACATTGTTTTTCAATGGGAATACATGTCATTAGAACATAATATTCTTCGAGCACTGCGCTTCTATTGAACGAGCACCCTCAAGAACTTCTCAAAAGTAGTGCTCGGCTGGTACTCGGCTCTCGTCCAAATCTTGGGCTGCAATGGCGATGGCCTCCATCTCCGCCCAGTATGTCTTCACAAAGGCAAGGGCCATCCGCGCACCCTCTATGCACGCCGACCTCTTCATCGCATTGATGTGCGGCACTGCACCAAGGAACTGCTGCACCAAACTAAAATAACTATTCGGCTTTGGCCTTTCCGGCCACAGATGATCAATAATAGACCTCATGGCGAGTCCGGACAACCTATTCAGCTCGGCCCATTTGGCCAACCGATCAGTCAATGGAAGCGAACGCTCTGGAATGTTAAATTGTGACCAGAACAACTTTTCCACTTCGCGATCTTTTTGATCTCGGAAGTGTTCAGCCGCATCGGCAGCACTCGCCGCTAAATCCAGATATGCATCCGCAGAACTCCACAGCCGGTCCAAAGGGGCGTACCTAGGATCTTCGAACTTCATCCGCAGCATAAAGGGCTTCCCTGCCACGATATCCCCGGCTTGACACAGCTCCTCCTTCATCGCTCTCATTGTAGAGCGGGTGTCTTTAGTCGCCATCGTGGCCTTCTCCAGGTCTGTCCTCTGTGCTCGATCTTCCTTTTCAAGAAGCTCGTAACGGTCAGCGGAATTCTTCAATTCCACAACCATCCAGGCTATCTCCTCCTTGCTTTGGCAGTGAGCAGCCTGTTTGGCTTTCAGCTCCTTAACTGCCTTTAGGGCAGCCGCATCGCTTTTCCTGGCTTGTTCTTTGGCTCGGGCAAGTTCTGCCCGAAGGTTCTCCACGGCCTCAGCTCCATCTGCATTCACACACATGTTATAGATACTGGCATCATGTTTCTCTTCCATGTGTCACCGGAGGAATCACATACCCTGTGCCTCGTCAAGCCCCTTGTTGACAAGTACGATGTCGACATCTCCCACGTCAAGCTGCCGCTTTAGCTCAGCAAACTCATCAGTCCGGCTGGCCACCGGACCCTCCGCCACCTGCATATTAAGGCGGCATGATTATTCCTGGGACTATGATCCTCTGTGCGCCGTCGTCTTCGATAGCACCCAGAGTCTCAGGGGCTACTATCTACACAGGGCACATCTAAAAATGTGTGGTACTGTCAAAAATGTACATCATTTCGCGAAACTCCAAACCCGTCAGTAGACTCGTAAAGGCTTCATGCAACCTGCTTTCGGCGGACGAAATCATTTCAATCACCGTACCCATCAACGTGTGGTGCTCTTTTGAGATAGCCGCTAGCTCTAGCAGATCCCTCAGTATGTCAGACTGCACACCAGACGGTGACGGACTCTTTCGATTGCTCTCTTCAAGAGTCGGATACTGAGGACTTCGGGTGGCCATAGGATTGCCTTCTGGCCTTGCCGGATCAGGAGAAACCCTCCGCGACGACACCTCGGGGTCGCCCGCCTCATGAGGCAGTATGGCAGGGGGAGGCGTTTCGCTCTCCATCATCTCTGGAAGAAGATACCTTGAAGACGAGCTCTACTGAGAAGGGCTAAGATCTGAACTGCAAGATAAATGCTTCGGTTATTTTCCTCAGAAGTAAAGCAGGTATTTTCATTATTAAGTACCCTTTTAATTACAGCTCGGTGGAGGGCTGATCCCCTTGAGGGCATAGTGGGGCTGGGGTAGCCCCCGGGGTAGGACCCTCCGGCAAAGATTTCTTCCCCCGTTTGGAGACCATTGTCTCCGGGTCCTCGGAGGCGGTCCTCTTCCTTCCCTGGGGAGAGGAAGTTTCAGTCCCTCCTCCCCGGCTAACATCCTTCACGGAGGCGCTAGCCTCCTTGTTCCCCCCTTTATCTTCTCCTAAGGGCGCTTGATAAGGCACGATCTCCAGCATCCTGGTTAGCACGGGATTTGGTGAGGTCTCAGGGAGGGGGGGCGGACACCTAATCAACTTTGCCTTCGCTATCCAATCCTGGTCAAAGAGAGGCTTTTTAGGGCGACGTTGTGATAAATAAACGGACAGTGTGTTCGGATGCGGGGCTACTTACTTGGGTATCCGGGCGATTGCAGCTCAGACCTGCATCCTCAGTGATGTTCGGACACATTATTTGTGGTCTGAAGAACAATTTGTACATCTCCTCGGGCGTCATGCCAAGGAAGTGTTGGATAGCTCGCGGTCCCTCCGGGTTGAACTCCCACATGCGGAGGGGACGGCGTTTGCAAGGCTGGACTCGACGAACTAGCATAACTTGCACTACCATAACCACAGTTCGGGACCCCCTACCCGAGATCCGCCGGTTTTGACACTGATAGTGCTTCTTCAACCTCTGGTCTTCTTGCTCCAGCCGCCCAAAGCAGCGTCGGCCAGGCCCTGCGACGACGGCAGCCTCACACCGCAGTCGAACTAGTGAACCCTCGTACTCCTCTTCGTGTGGGCTTCCACTGCCGCGTCTTCCCCGGCTCCCCGTCGTCCCCTTCCTAGGCCTCGCCGTCGTCCACCGCCCTGGTGCTCTCGGCGCAGCGTGGTCAACATGGTCAAGGAACGACTTCCATCGGACGTGGACTGTACGTGGAGAGGCTGACAGCTGGGTCCACAGCCGCAGCAAGGAAGTGCCTCCTTATTATGTGGAAAATAATGATTCCTCCACATGACAGCTGGGACCCACCGGACGGGCCACTGTATTTCGTGAAAAAAAATGTTCCCCCTGACTGCTAGGACCCACTAGCTACATCTTCGCATGCAAGGAAGTGCCTGACAGTCGGGACCCACCTAGTCGAAGCGTACATAGCGTTGTCATTCTGGTCGCGAACGTGTACGTACATATATACTGGTGGATGTAGAGGCGCGTACGTGTCGTAGTAGAGGCGCGTACCTGTCGTAGTAGAGGCGCGTACGTGTCATAGTAGAGGCGCGCACGTAGCATGTACACGTACGTACATCGGCCAGGGTGCAAGAAAAAAAATACGGCCACGTATGTGTACATACAGGCGGGGTCTCGGGCGCCTACTCGCGCATACGTACGGCCTGGGCTCGTGTACATGGCTGGGTCGGAACGGAGAAACAGCGTCGTCGTCGTGTTCATGGGGAGGCAACGGAATGCATCGTGTTCATGGGGAGGCAACAGAATGCGTCGTGTTCATCGGGAGGCAACGGAACGCGTGGGAGCCAACCGGCTGGGTCGGAACGGAATGCATGGTCATGTTCATCGGGAGAGCTTGGACGGAACAGGCGATGGAAACGAGGCCTAGCGTACCGCAAAACGGAGGAAACGGCCTTGTGTTCGACCGGCCACGTTTGAAACAGGATCCTGTTCATCGGGAGGGGTCTGGCGTACCGCAAAACGGAGGAAACGAACCTCCTACAGTCGAAACGGGGGTCCTGTTGATCGAGAGGGGTGTAGCGTACCGCAAAACGGAGGAAACGGACCTCCTACGGTTGGTCGAAACGGGGGTCCTATTGATCGGGAGGGGTGTGGCATACTGCAAAACGGACGAAACGGACTTGTGTTGGAGTGCTATGGTCGAAACGGGGGTCCTGTTCATCGGGAGGGGTGTGGCGTACCACAAAACGGGACTCCACGGGATATTGTTCATCTCCACCGTTGACCTCCTCCAGCCTCCACGGGCTACCGTCGACCTCCTCCAGCCTCCACGGGCTCCTATTCATCCAACCTCCACCGCGCGCTACTCCACCGGCTACTGTTCAGCCACCCCTCCACGGGCACCCCTCCATCGTCTACTATTCATCCAGCCCTCCACACCACGGGGTCCTGTTCAACCACCCCTCCACGGGCACCCCTCCACCATCTACTGTTCATCCAGCCCTCCACCACACCACAGGGTCCTGTTCATCCAGAGGCAACGCCACCGCTCAATGTTCATCCACCCCCCCAACGCTCACTGTTCATCCCAGAGGCAGCATCGTTCGGCTTCAGTCAGCAGCAGTAGCGAAGGAATCGCTCGATCGGGTTCAGTTAATATCCATCAATCGATCGCTCGGGTTCAGTAACGCGTAGCCTGCAGTGCAATCGCTCGGGTTCAGTTAGAGCCCAACGCCTCGCTCGGGTTCAGTTAGAGCCAACGCATCGCACACACGTGTGTACGTGTACGAGAGAAACGCGCATCACTCGGCCCCTGACCTCCCACTGTAACCGGGAACTCCCCAAAATTTTCCTCCCCCTCGCTTCTACCACGGTTTTTTCCGTCATGGACGGCCCAAAGAATGTCATGCAGCTGCGTCTCTGGCCTGCCCAGGACGAAAAGCCCATTTTCTATCATGATTTTTTGTCATAGAAGTAGGAGCCCACCACATCTATGATGATACCGGGTTTTGTCACAATTATCGTCATAGAAGTGTCATATGTATGACAGAAAAAAAATTGTTTGGCCCAAAATGTCACGGATGTGTCTTTTTTTGTAGTGGGCGGCCATTTTTGAGGCCGCATGTTTCATCCTCCTTTATTGGCGAGTAATTGCTTCCTTTTTTGCCTCTGTTAAAACAGGGATATCTATTCAACTTGTTGCTATTGCGACATTTTGCTTCGCTTAATTTTGGTGGAACTACACAAAATAAGACCGGATTTCCATATATGTGTTGAGATCTCTCTCAGGTCTTCCTCACAAGTTGTTTCAAATCTTGGTCTTGAAAGGTCAGTACCGACTTTCCTCAGAATTAACTACTGAATCTTAGTTCAAAACTGCAACACTTGTTAGGGGTCGACGGGAGTACCATTTCTGTTAGGGATCGGCCGGAGTACATGTTTAAGAAATGTATTGTTCAGATAATGTCTTTGTTATTATATATCGGTTACAGTGTTTTACAAATGGTATATCCTGCTTTGTAGTTCTTTCTACATGTTTAACCAAGGTATTGTTAATATAATGTCTGTTAAAATGAATCAGTCGCATTGTTTTAGGAATGGTACTTTTATGCTTTGTCATTCTTTATACATGTTGAAACAAGGCGTTGTTAAGATAATGTCTCAGTTAATATGAATGAATCACACTGATTGAGAATTGCTACTCTCCTGCTTTGTTTCCCATTAAGATAAGGTAGATCAGTAGATGTTTTTCTTCTGGGAGTACAAGTCATCAACCATTATTTCTCAGTAATTGTTTCCCTTATACCTATTGTTGCATATAGGGATATCAAAATTAAAGCTTAGTTTTATTCCGACTTTGATTTTAGTTGAACTGCCCAAAAGGAGCCAATGTGTCTAAGGCAAACTGCTGCATTAGTGGGTCCAGTTGGTCTTACCACTTTGCAGAAAGAAGCAGTCATTGTTTGCGCCACATTACACAAGGAATGATCAAGAAGCTTTAAAGAATATTAGTAGACGCTGGTGACATGATTAGTCTATAGAGAGCATAGGAAACTCTACAACACGTGGAGTGCACTGGGCAAAAAGTGCCCAAACAAGTACAAGAAGCCAGGACAGGACTCCAAATATGTCAATATCATTCTAAGCAACAATGATGAGGCATCTGGGTATGGTAATCTGTTTACCGTACTTTCAGTTTGTTAGTCCACCGATTGGTGGGTTGACACTCGGGCCAATATTCATGTGTGTGCTGATGTGTCTTTGTTTTCTTGCAGCATATAAATACGAAATCCACAAGGATGCTCAGCTTGATTTTAGTGGAACTGCACATAATGTTCAAATGGTTTGTGTCCTCCATGATACTTCATCATGCACAATACATCGAATGGTTCTCTAATCATTCATCGTCACCTTGAGCCACTGGACTATATGTTTGAATGGAGCTACCAGCGTCGGCCATTAAGAAGGGTAGGAAGAAAGACAAAAGGAGATATGGCTGCTTTACTTGTGGTTCAGAGGAACACTGGACAAACAAGTACCAAGAAGCCAGGACAGGACTCCAAGTCTGTCAATGTCACTCTAAGCAACAATGATGGGGCATCTGGGTATGGTAATCTGTTTACCGTACTTTTAGTTTGTTATTTCACCGATTGGTGGGTTGACACTGGGCCCCATATTCATGTGTGTGTTGATGTGTCTTTGTTTTCTGGCAGCATATAAATACGAAATCCACAGGGATGCTCAGCTTGATTTTAGTGGAACTGCGCAAAATGTTCAGATGGTTCGTGTCCGCCATAATACTTCATCATGCACAATACATCGAATGGTTCTCTAATCATTCGTCGTCACCTTGAGCCATCAGACTATCAGATGACAAACTGATGACAAACCATGCCCGTTCCACAATCATAGGTTTTACATATTTTGAATGGGAAAAGCTTGTCAAAGTTTAATCATTGATGTTAGCAAGAAGACATTAGTTTAATATATTGGAATTGGAAACCCTTGTCAATTTTTGCTCATTGATGTTAGCTAGAAGACATGCATTTCATATTTTTGAGTGGGACGCCCTTTGCTGTGAGCAACGTCGATCGTTTTTTCCTATTCCTGTCTTTAGTTCAGAAGTAAATATTTACTCTGCTAAGATGCATAGTCACATGAATGTTGACTTATGTAAGGTATTTTAAGAGTTTGTTCTAAATGTTTTCTATGTAATGCCAGGCCTTGTGAGTTTGATTGCAAAGTTGAGCTTGGAATGTTGTGGCATGCGACATCACGAGCTGTTCACCGCGCCTCCTGAGAATAATGCTTCATATTTTTTGCATGTTGATCTAATGCCCGTGATTTGCATGTTAAGAAGATCATCCTCTTCTGTTGTTTATGTGCTTAAGAAGTTCATTGTCTTATGTTTCATTCATAGCCTATACGACAACTCGGGTAGGTTAGAGGTGAAACCATATGATCTTCTGACCAACTCATCATCTTAGGCCGTGATTGGATCGTCGTTTTCCAACCAAAACCGCTTGTAAAACTGACGCTTGCAAATAAAAGCAGATGGTCTCGGGTGAAGCGCTTGGTTGGTCGATTTCGACTAGTAAAATATACACTGGTCTCTCAAATTACACACGTAACCCGCCGGTTTTACTTACAGACCTCGGGCCCTCGGTTTCATTACGCCTGTGTTTTACGCGTTGTTTCCGATGAGGAGTAAATTACACTTGTATCTTAATACAAGTGTGAAATAAACTAGAGCTCCCAAGCGCGGCCTTATCGTTTCATGTCGTCTTAGTCTCTCGAAGGTGCTCATAGGTGTCCGATGATCCTGGCTTCCTGAATGAGCAGCGAACGTTGTATCAGACCATCCGTAGGGCCCGCGAGGCCCCCTCCATCGTCCTTCGAGTTGTTGCGCTCGCCGTGGCGCCGAGCATTGTCAACATGGTCAACGAACATGAGGATTCAGGAGATGACTTTATTTTGACTGGATGACAGTAGGGACCCACTAGGGCCATAGCCATACGTACGCAAGTGCCTCCTTATTATGCACAACTATATTTTTTTTGCTTCCTCCTGGTTTCCTGACATCACGGTCTCACACCATTGTCAACCTATGTAGTCAATAAACGAGAGAATTGCACAAGGAGCGATCGACAGCTGGGACCAAGCAGCTCAAGCAGTATTTCTGTTTTTGAGGTGTGAGCACTGCAGAGTTTTTCTTGAGCGATGTTTTCATTGTTGTTCAGAGGAGAGCAGGGTATTAACTGGGCGGGATGTGGCCTGTCTAGCCCAGGCCAGATATCCAACCCAGATATTAATTTTTTTTCAAGCTAAAAATGGCTAGCCCAGCTATACTTTTTTTGAGGAATACCCAGGCGAGGTCAACTTGTTATTCTCCGCCCCGCTGGGCTGCAAATCTTTCCTAGGAGGGATGCATTATGCCTAATAGGAAAATGTGCTTTACTAAATATTAAATGGGATGTAATTATAAAAACTGGGCAGTAACTATAAAAAATGCACCAAACAAGTAATTAGTTTATAAAATATTATTTTTGGATTTTGAAAATTTTAATTTCATTAATTGTTGCGCGCGCAATGTTTTGTTGGATTTTTACGTAATACAAATTTTTATTGAAATTTTATTTAATATGACTAGAAATTTTGGGATAAAAATATTTCGGATCCCATCAAAATGTGGGAAATTTTTTGAATTCTGTTTTGAATGGTTGATTGAAATTATTAATCGTTGTCCTTGCTAGAAAATGGGTTGTACTTTTAACAAACTGTAAATGGGTTGTAGTAAATTCCATTAGAATTCAAGAATGGGTTGTACATTCTTACAAATCGCAAATGGGTTATAAGTTCTCCGCCACACACTTGTTGGCCTACTAAGTTGACGCGTATACAGGGCTTTGTCAACTTATAGTCAACACACGGTTCTAGCAGCAGTGGCAGTTGGATGTCCATCCAATGGATGTCGTGCTTCTTCTTCAATCTCGGATATTCTAGCTTCAGCCGCCCAAAAAATTATTCCTCCCCCTGACATCTGGGGCGCACCATTTCGGAGGCTGACCTGTGGGCCTACTAAGTTGACGCGTACCAAGGGCTTTGTCAACTTAGTCATTATAAATGATTCTGGCTGCAGTGACCGTACGATGTCCATCCAACGGCCGTCGTGCTTCTTCAACCTCTGGTCTTCTTGCTCCAGCCGCCCAAAGCACCGTCGTGTCGCCTACTCCTGCCTCCCGTGGCCGGCTGAGCTGCCGCAGAGGCCTCACCGCCCCCTACTACTCCCATCGCTGGCCAGGCCATCCCTCTACTCACCCACACCCCTTGTTATTCTGCGGCGACGGCAGCCTCACACTGCAGCTAAACCAGTGAACCCTCGTACTCCTCTCCGCCTGGGCGTCCACTACCGCGTCTTCCCTGGCTCCGCGTCGTCCCCTTCCTAGGCCTCGTTGTCGTGCACGTGGTCAACATGGTCAACGAACGACATCCATCGGACGTGGACTGTACGTGGAGAGGCTGACAGCTGGGTCCATGGACGCACACAAGAAAATGCCTCCTTATTACGCGCAAAATAATGATTCCTCCACCTAACATCTGGGACCCACCGGAAGGGCCTCTATATTTCGCGAAAAAATGTTCCCCCGCTGACAGGTCGGACCCACCAGCTATATCTTCGCATGCAAGGAAGTGCCTCCTTATTACGCACAAAAAATGAATACTCCCCCTGCTAGCTGGGACCCAGCATAGTGGGAAGCTGACTTGTGGGACTACTAAGTTGACGGGGATGGAGGGCTTTGTCAACTTAGTCAATATGAGCGATTCTAGCTCCAGTGACCGTACGATGTCCATCCAACGGCCGTAGTGCTTCTTCAACCTCTGGTTTTCTTGCTCCAGCCGCCCAAACAAGCGTCGGGCGTGCCTCCTGCTCCTGCCTCCCATGTACGGCTGTGCTGCCACCACTAGCCATGCCATCCCTCTATACTCACCCACACCTCCTGTTATTCTCCGGCGACGGCAGCCTCACACCGCAGCCGAAGCAGTCAACCCACGTACTCCCCTCCGCGTGGGCATCCACTGTCGCGTCTTCCCCGGCTCTGCGTCGTCCCCTTCCTAGGCCTCGCCGTCGTCCACCGCCTTGGTGCTCTCAGCGTGGCGTGGTCAATGTGGTGAACGACCGACTTCCATCAGAAGTGTGTTGTACATGGAGAGGCTGACAGCTGGGTCCATGGCTGCAGCAAGGAAATGCCTCCTTATTACGCGGAAAATAATGATTCCTCCACCTGACAGCAGGGACCCACTGGACGGGCCACCGTATTTCGTGAAAAAAATGTTCCCCCTGACTGCTGGGACCCACCAGCTACATCTTCGCACGCAAGGAAGTGTTTCCATATTACGGGCAAAAAAATGATTCGCCCCCTGAATGCTGGGACCCACCAGCTACATCTTCGCACGCAAGGAAGTGGCTGACAGTCGGGACCCACCTGGTTGAAGCGTACGTAGCATTGTCACTCTGGTCGCGAACGTGTACGTACATACTGGTCGATGTAGAGACGCACACGTGTCGTAGTAGAGGCGTGCACGTAGCATGTACACGTACGTACAATGGCCAGGGTGCAAGAAAGAAAATACGGCCACGTACGTACATACGGGCAGGGTCTCGAACGCCTACTCGCGCATACGTACGGCCAGGGCTCGTGTACATGGCTGGGTCGGAACGGAGAAGCTGCGTCGTTGTTGTGTTCATGGGGAGGCAACCAACTGGCTCAGAACGGAATGCGTCGTCGTGTTCATCGGGAGCCAACCGGCTTGGACGGAATAGCCGATGGAAACGAGGCCTGGCGTACCGCAGAACGGAGGAAACGACCTTGTGTTTGACCGGCCACGATCGAAATGGGATCCTATTCATTGGGAGGGGTCTGGCGTACCGCAAAACGGAGGAAACGGACCTCCTACGGTCGAAATGGGGTCCTGTTGATCGGGAGGGGTGTGGCCTACCGCAAAACGGAGGAAACGGACTTGTGTTGGAGCGCTACGGTCGAAACGGGGGTCCTATTCATTGGGAGGGATGTGGCGTACCGCAAAACAGGACTCCACGGGATATTGTTCATCTCCACCGTCGACCTCCTCCAGCCTCCACGGGATCCTGTTCATCCACCGTCGACCTCCTCCAGCCTCCACCTGCGACTGTTCATCACGAGCTCCTGTTCATCCAGCCTCCACCGCGCGCTCCTCCACCGGCTACTGTTCACCCAACCCTCTCCACGGTGGTCCTGTTCAACCACCCCTCCACGGGCTACTGTTCATCCAGCCCTCCACCAGCTATTGTTCACCTAGCCCTCTTCACGGGGTCCTGTTCAACCACCCCTCCATGGGCTACTGTTCATCCAGCCCTCCACCGACTACTGTTCATCCAGCCCTCCACGGGGTCGTCCTGTTCATCCAGCCCTCCACGGGGCCCTGTTCATCCACCCCTCCACGGGGTCCTGTTCATCCACCGGCTCGATCGATCGGGGTACTGTTCATCCAGCGGCAACGACCTCTACTACCATGGGGTCCTGTTCATCCAACCCCCCATCGGGAACTGTTCATCCAAACCCCCCAACAACGCTCCCTGTTCATCAAGGGAAGGAGGCAGCAGTGTTCAATCGGCTTCAATTAGCAGCAGTAGCAAAGGAATCACTCGGGTTCAGTTAACAGCAAGGAAAGGGATCGATCGATCGCTCAGGTTCAGTAACACGTAGCCTGCAGTGCAATTGCTCGGGTTCAGTTAGAGCCCAATGCCTCGCTCGGGTTCAGTTAGAGCCCAATGCCTCGCACACACGCACGTACGTACGAGAGAAATGCGCATGGCTCGGCCCCCGACCACCCACCGTAACCGGGAACTCCCCGATATTTTCCTCGCCCTCGCTTCTACCACGGTTTTTTCATCATGGACGGCCCAAAGAATGTCATGCAACTGCGTCTCCGGCTCGCCCAGGACGAAAAGCCCATTTTTCTGTCATGATTCTTTTCATAGAAGTAGGAGCCCACCACATCTATGATGATACCGGGTTTTGTCATAATTATTGTCATAGAAGTGTCATAAGTATGACAGAAAAAAAAATTGTTCGGCCCAAAATGTCACGGATGTGTCTTTTTTTGTAGTGCTACTTTCTAGAAACCGTGCGGGTTGTTTGAGTTCATCGCCCACGGTGTTGTCTGAGTAACCGTCTGCAATAGAAAACCCCAATAAGCAGGGTAATTAGCCTATTATTGCTAATCCATGTACTAATCAAACTGATATTTCTTATAAAACACGTCAGATACTTCATATCCGTAAAAAAGCAACCAGGATTTCATAATCGAATTACATCAAATAGCTTCGGCACTCAGTTACGCCATTACACAACAGCACCAAGTTTCACATGCAGCATCAAAAACCTTGGAAAGTAATATCATACACGGAAAATAGACAAATGAATCTCATCTGGGAAACTACAGAAGCGGAAGGTAAATATTGAGCCTTCAGTGATGTTGAATGTCCTTGCAACTTTAGGCCAGTGGCTATGGATAATTGCCCGCCCAACCTTCGTCCTCTTCAGCAAGACTTCAATATTGTATCGTGGGTGTTGAATGAATACCTTCCTCGCCTCTTGACCTTGCAGGTGGTTTGAGAGGTAATCATCGGTGAACTGCTTTGAAAAGTACTGAAAACAAAGCTATGCATAAATCGCTGTTGTAAATTTTGAAATGGCGCAAGGGGTAAAAACAAGGTAAAAGAGTTGGTACCATCCTATAGTTGACTGATGTCTTCTTCATTGTGCAAACAAAGATCTTGCTGTTGTTCCTCGCAAGTTTCTTCATCCTAACAATCTTTCTGAGTTTCTTCATCCTAACAATCTACCCGAGATCCAGGAGGCCAAGAAGATCACGACGGGTAAGGCATTTAAGATGCAAAGCAAGTATGCGGAGAAGCAATACCTTTTACTAACCCGGGTTCGGAGTTCCCCAGGAGCATTTGCGGATTTACCATGCAGTTATCAGACACCACGGAGTTCTACCGAGCCGAAGGAGGGGGTTCTACGGAGAAGCTATTCTGGTCGCAGTATGCGGCGCCAGAGCATCCCGTGTCCTTCACCGATCAGCTGAAACAGGTGGTGGAGCTGCATAGGGTGGCCGAACTAGCCATGAAGGATTTCATAATCCGGCTATGGCCAGCTGAAGCTATGCCAAGCAGCTACTTCGGACTCGTGAGGCGGATGGTGAGCGCATGTCCTCGGCTGGACGTCGTCAAGCGCTCGGCCTGCATTGAAGGTGCGTGCATGGCCTTTGCCCGTTGCAAGATGTGGTGGGCGAAGATGGACGCCGTCGAGGTGACCAGAGGGCCACTGGAGGGCAAGGAACACCGCACACCCGAACGGTATTTTGCGGATGTTTTGGAGGGTTCTCGCCTTGTGGCCACACAATGTTCGTAGGATATTGTATTTGAATAAATGTATTCATGTTACCTTTGCCTTGTATTATGGGAACAAAGCCTATTTTGTAATGTAATATTGTTATGCTTTGAATTGTTTCCTCTTGTGCGGCCGTTTTATATGTAATCTGAGGGTTGGCCAGTCGTCGGCTTCTGCCCTCACGTAGGTAGTACGGAGGTGTTCGGGATGGAATCTAAACAATCTTGATCCAATTGTATGGTCCTTGAAGGAGTTGTTTAGCACAATGAATAAGGCAATCAGACTGTACGGCTTAAACACCCTCACTTAACCATAGGAGTTTTATAATAAAGCATAGGTGCAGCCCTGGTTCGAACCAGGGGGCTGTCAGCATCTGATCAGGAAGTGCCGATCTTTCGCATAATGCGGAAAAAATCTCCAACGATTTGTAACCCTCGAAGAGCTGACCGGCTCTCGCCGTATCATGATAGTCAATTTTTGGCTTTCTCTACTGAGGTGCTCATCTGGTCAAGGCCAGGGCACAATCGTAGTAGTTCTCCCTTTACTACCCTAGCCGATTTAGCGGAACGTAGGGTAGCAAGCACAGGAGCCGGGAAACCCAACTATTGACCAAAGACATGATTCGGAGCCAATGCATATAATGCTAAATTTGGGGTGCCGAACTTATCTTTAGGGATTGTTTGGACTTTGTTGCCGTATCATGGGGCGATGGGGAGCCCCTGGCAAATATGACACGTACCAGAGTGTACGACTGCTAGGAAATAAGTAATATAAAGGAAAACAGAAGGAGGATAGAGATAGGGTCCGGAGCCCTTGAACTTGGCTCATGAACTATTTCCATTATAGTTGGGTTAATGCGTCCAAGCACATTGGTACAAAATAATGCAATAAGCAACCAGCTATTTGACATGCCATACCCAAAGGTGGACTGCGCGTGGGTCCTGAAGAACGGTTAGCCTCTAGGGCTTCCCATGTACGCCTGTGCTCCGTGTCAATCCGGTGTGTTCGTCCTTTGACGGGATCGTTAATCAGGCCGCCGAAGGAGGCCCCCATAGGAGAAACCTGAAACAAGGGAAAAGGAGATAGTAAAGTTATATGTGTGTTCGGATCGGTCTGGCCGAACCGTGGATCCCGTGATAGCTTGTGCCTCCGTCGTCGCCCATGGAATTTTGAGTGCGTAGTTATGGATGGGTGGTATGAATGTCACTACTTCATCGGGATTGGGACGGAGACCGAATTGCTAATCAAGCTCTTGACGAGCTGCGTTGTCCTGTTGCAGTGTAGTCCAGACCCTCTTAATGATGTCCAGGGGCTCGGCATCCAGACTATGATGCTGCTTGAGAAGGCCGTTTTGTACCTCTGCTGCTAGGGCGGCGGTGTGCTCCTCTGTCTGGAGGGAGCATTTTGTGTTTCCGTTGACTGTTATGACGCCGCACGGACCGGGCATTTTCAGCTTGAGATAAGCATAGTGTGGTACCGTGTTGAATCTAGCAAACGCGGTTCGTCCGAGTAGTGCGTGGTAGCCACTGTGGAAGGGGACGATATCGAAGATTAACTCCTCGCTTCGGAAGTTGTCCGGGGAATCGAAGACCACCTCCAGCGTGATTGAGCCCGTTCAGCAGGCCTCAACGCCTGGTATGACTCCTTTAAAGGTAGTCTTTGTGGGTTTGATTCGTGAGGGATTAATGACCATCTTCCGCACTATATCCTGATAGAGCAGGTTGAGGCTGCTACCGCCGTCCATTAGGACTTGTGTTAGGTGAAATATGTTGATGATTGGGTCGAGGACCAGTGCGACTGAACCGCCATGCCGGATACTAGTTGGATGATCTCGACGATCGAAGGTGATCGGGAATGACGACCACGGATTGAATTTTGGGGCGACTGGCTCTACCGCGTAGACGTCCCTAAGTGCTCGCTTGCGCTCCCTTTTGGGGATGTGTATAGCGTATAACATGTTCACCATTTTGACTTGAGGGGGGAATTTCTTCTGCCCTCCGGTGTTCGGCTGCCAGGGCTCTTCGTCCTTGTCCTCACTTTGTGATCCCTTTTCTTTGTTTTCGGCATTTAACTTGCCAACCTGTTGGAAAACCCAACAGTCTCTGTTGGTGTGATTGGCTTGTTTGTCTGGGGTACCATGTATCTGGCACGAACGATCGAGTATGCAATCCAGGCTGGATGGTTCATCGATGTTCCTTTTGTAGGGCTTCTTTCGCTATCCGGACTTGGAGCCGCTGAATCCGGCGTTAACGGTGGTGTCATCGGTGTTGTCGCCATTGCTTCGGCGTTTGTGTCTGTTGCGCCGGATCTTTCTGGAGCTGTTCTTGGCCTCGGAAGGGCCTGTCTCGCTGGCTGTGCTTTTGCTACGAGCCAGCCAGCTGTCCTCTCCCACGCAAAAGCGGGTCATGAGTGCCGTAAGGGCTACCATGGACTTCGGCTTTTCTTGGCCGAGGTGGCGTGCTAGCCATTCATCACGGATGATGTGTTTAAAGGCTGCTACGGCTTCGGCATCCAGACAGTCAACGATCTGGTTCTTTTTGGTTAGGAACCTAGTCCAAAATTTTCTGGCTGATTCTCCAGGTTGTTGAACTATGTGGCTTAAGTCATCGACATCGGGTGGCCGGACATATGTACCTTGGAAATTGTCAAGAAAGGCCTCTTCCAGATCCTCCCAGCTGCCCATGGAATTCTTGGGCAGGCTATTCAGCTAGTGTCCAGCTGGCCCTTTGAGTTTCAGTGGGAGGTATTTGACGGTGTGGAGGTCGTCTCCCTGGGCCATGTGGATGTGGAGGGTAAAGTCCTCAATCCATACTGCGGGGTCGGTTGTTCCGTCGTATGATTCAATATTGACGGGCTTGAATCCCTTGGGAAATTCATGATCCAGCACCTCATCCATGAAGCAGAGAGGGTGTGCGGCGCCTCTATATCGGGCCGCGTCATGGCGCACCTCTGATGGAGTGCGTCTGCGGTTATCGGCCCGGGTGTGACTAGGTTTGTCACGGCCGAATAGGTAGTCGTCATCCTGAGTTGGGAAGCGTCCTCGAGATCCGTAGATTGATCTGGTGTGTTCTGCTCTGCTGTCCAGCTCCTGCCGAAGGTCATATGTATGGTCCCGAGCTGTTCTGTCCCTGTTTTGCGAGGTAGTGGGGTGGGCTGTTGTTCGGCCTGAGTTGCCGCTTTATCCCGACCGCGGAGTGGTCGGTCCGCCGCACTATCCCGACCGTGTGGTGGTCGGTCCGCATTGCGTGAGGGAGGTATGGGATTTAGTGCCTCCTCACCGAATTAAGGTAACAGGCTATGCTTTGGGTAACTCTTGGCTGGGCGCTTGAGGCTGTATTCTTCGGCTACCAGGACATCAGTCCACCTATCGATGAGCAGGTCTTGATTGGCTTGAAGCTGTTGCTGCTTCTTCTGCAGGCTTCTTGCGGTGGCTATTAGCTGGCGCTTGAAGCGCTCCTGCTCGAGGGGTGCCTCAGGCATGATGAAGTCCTCATTGCCGAGGCTCTCATTATCCTCGGAGACTGGACAATAACTATCATCGTCTGGGTCATTGGGCATGGTCTAATTATCAGGGTTGTCTTGCCCGTTATCTTGTTCCTCCTGTTCGGATGCAGCCCCGACAGGGTCATCGTTTTTTTTGGCGATGCCCGGAGTACTATTCTCTCTGGTGCCAGTATTTCCGTCATTTGAGCGACGAGGCTTAGAGCGGCGTTTAGGACGCCGGCGCTTGGACTGTGTCTCGGAAGGTTTATTCGCAGCTGGATCTCCTTTGTCCTCGTCGCTAGCTTTTTTAGGTGTGTCGACCATGTACACATCGTATGAAGAGGTGGCCGTCCAACGTCCAGTAAATGGCGGGTTTTGGCCTTGCTCCTAGTCGGCATCGTTGTCCATACCATCGATGTCTTTGGAGCTGTAATCGAGCACGTCGGTTAAATCATCGACAATGGCTATGAAGTGGGTGGCGGGTGGGAAACAAAATTTCCCATCATCAGCCTCTGGCTCGAATCGAACATAGTTCGGTTGCGAGTCCTTCTCCAAGGACAAGTTCTTTAAAGAGTTTAGTACATCACCCAAGGGTGAGTGCTGGAAGATGTCTGCGGTGCTAAATTCGAAAATTGATAGCCGATCCAGCTCGGTGTCCACAGGCGTACCCGATTCGGAACTCGTAGCCGGAGACGAGTCCGGAGTTCCATTGATGTGGATATCGTGGGGTGCTGAGTCCGTGTGCGGCTCCAACGCCAGGGACTCTGTGGCTTTGGATGGCACGATTTGCTCCGGTTCTAAGGCCGTTGCAGCAGCAGGGACCATCCGATGTATGTGATCCGGTTACAGATTTAGGTCATGTTCATCGGAGCGAGGGGGAGCGATCGCTGCGGTCTCAAATCCATTGAAGATCAAGTCTCCATGGATATCCACGACGTAGTTCAAGCTTCCAAACCTGACCGGGTGGCCAGGGGCGTAGCTATCGATCTGCTCCAGATGGCCAAGCGAGTTGGCCCGCGGTACAAAGCCGCCGAACACGAAAATCTGTCCGGGGAGGAAGGTTTCTCCTTGGACAGCGTCGCTGTAGACGATTGAAGGAGCCATCGAACCTTTCGTGGACGACATAGTGGAACTCTCAATGAAAGCACCAATGTCAGTGTCAAAACCGGCGGATCTCGGGTAGGGGGTCCCGAACTGTGCGTCTAGGATCGATGGTAACAGGAGACAGGGGACACAATGTTTACCCAGGTTCGGGCCCTCTCTATGGAGGTAATACCCTACGTCCTGCTTGATTGATATTGATGAATATGGGTGTTACAAGAGTTGATCTACCACGAGATCGTAATGGCTAAACCCTAGAAGCCTAGCCTGTATGACTATGGTAATGAATGTGTCCTTTCCGGACTAACCCCTCCGGTTTATATAGACAACGGGGGGATCTATTGTTTACATAGGATCGGTTACATAAGAAGGAATCTTCATAGTCGGTTGCCAAGATTGCCTTCCACGCCAAGGAGAGTCCAATCCGGACTCAGGTATAGTCTTCAGCCTTCATGTCTTCACAGCCCACCAGTCTGGCCCATGGATAACAGGCCGGACACCTGAGGACCCCTTAGTCCAGGACTCCCTCAACTGATATTCATGGACATCTCATTTTCCCGTATGCAAAATGGGTCGAACATTGGGTCTAAGCCTCTGACAGAAGGACCTACATGTGCAAGACCAAATTGTAAGGAACCTAAATATTAGAATGATTCCTGCAACTGCACAATAATGTGCTATTAGCCAAAGGACCCTGCTTGAACAAACCTCGATGGTAAACCGCAGTGTCTCCCATTGTTTTCCTGCAACACACATAAGGAAGATCTTGATCAGGTTAACTGAGAGTTGCCATACTATTGGTAGAATATGTATTGAGTACACCCAAATTCGATTGGTGTCACATGCATAACAATACAAAATTGTACCCACAACAAATGAAAATCAAATTGCAGAAATGAACCAAACAGTTAAATGGATAGCAGACCAAATGAACCAAAATAGTTAACTGAGCACGACATTGCAGAATAGAAACATGTACTAGAAGATAAGACAGTTAACAAAACAAAGAATGCTTGAGAACAGTACTACGAAATGTAGCAATTGTTGGACCAAAGTGTTAACTGAACATTACATTTCAGAGGACCAAACTGTTAACTGAACATCAGATTGCATATTAACATTACAGAGGACAAATCACTAGAAGGCACTGACGGTGGCCTCGAGAAAACATCACGAAATGTATTTTAAAGTAGACAACCGCGTGGTGGTGTCGACGGTGGCCTCGAAGACGAGGTGCTCCTCCAAGATCTGGTGGTCGACACGCATGGCAGCCATAGCGACCTTGTTAGTGCATGCGGCCGCATGCTACTCAGCTCCATGTTATACTGCATGTAAAATGGCTGTGGGTGGCGCTTAATTGGAGGAGGGGGCAGTGATTTCGGTGGAAGGTGTTGCTCCGTCGGTCGGGGCATGTGGGACGGGAAAGGAGGAGGATGGTGTGGGTGGGGTGTGGATTACCTGACCATATCGACAAGGCCACGCAGCAAGAAGAAGGGTCGGCGGCGAGGAGCCCGCGCGGCAAGAAGAAGGGTCGCCGGCGAGTAGGCGGCGCTGCAAGAAGAAGGGTCGCCGTTGAGGAGGCGGCGCTGCAAGAAGAATGGTAGCTAGGGAGGAGGCGGCGCTGCAAGAAGAAGGGTCGCCGGCGAGGAGGCTGAGCTACCAGTAAGCAGCACTGAAGGTTTGAACTTGGAAAGCAAGGAGGAATAGTGGAAATGTGGCTTTTGGTAGGAGGGAGGGGGCGGGGAGATAGATATTTCCGCAGTGGCCAAAAAATTTCGCTCGGTGTCGCGAGAAACTAGCGCAAAAGTGTGGTTCAAGCGAGGGCGATGGACTGTAGACGACGAAGCTTCCTGCGTAAGCCAGACAAGATAGTGCGCCAAGATATTTTATATCGCATCACACACGATTCTTTCTAGTAAACTGTTTGTGGTATACCTGATTATTTTCATTATGTTTTGAAAGACAAAATGGTGTTACGAAGGGAAAGGATGGTGCTTGAATTGTTAGAAAATTTATGTACAATGAACATGCAACCAGTACATGAGTGTCGTGTTTAAATTTGAAATTATTCCGGGTTCGTTTGGCATTTTTATGCATTAATTGAGGTTTTAGGCATTTAATGTGCATAATTCAAATTTGAACTACAAGCACATGCTCCAATGCACCAAAATTTGCTAAAAAATTACATGTATGTCTTTGGGTGAATTAAAGGTCGCATGCAAGAAATGGGAATAAAATTCAAACATCTGGGTGTCATGGCCCGGCCGGAATGATTGACAAACTTGATTTTTTAATTCCTGTAAATCCAAAACACGGCTGAAAATCATGAAACTTGGCATGGTGTCATGACATGGCACCAACATGTAGCAGTAAATTTTTTGGCCGAACTGGGACAAGCTTTGGTGTAAGCTTCTTGCAAACCGGAGCTTCCCTCATGAAGGCTCTTGGTTTCGAGAGGGAACGTGTCACCTTCGTGTGCGAAACGACATACGTACATTGCTTTCTCCCGCCTTAATTTTTGTACACTGACAGATTAGACCAAATAGAAGTATCGTGCTAAATTTTGGAATTCTTTCGTGTTTGTTTGGTCTTTTTTATACATTAATTGAGTTTCTAGGCATTTAATGTGCATAATTCAAATTTGAACTATAAACACATGCTCCAGTGCACCAAAGTTGTTTGAAAAATCACATGTGTGTCCTTGGGTGAATTTCTAGGTCCCATGCAAGAGATGGGAGTGAAATTGAAACATCTGGGCGTCGTGGCTCAGTCGGAAAGATTGAGAAACTTGGTTTTTAATTCCTGTAAATCCAAAACACGTCTGAAAATCATGAAACTTGGCATGGTGTCATGACATGGCACCAACATGCTGCGGTAATTTTTTTGGCCAAATTGGGACAAGCTTTGGTGTAAGCTTCTTGCAAACCGGAGCTTCCCTCAAGAAGGCTCGTGGTTCCCAGAGGGAACGTGTCACCTCCGTGTGCGAAATGACATACATACACTGCCTTCTCCCGCCTTAATTTTTTTACACTGGCAGATTAGACCAACTAGAAGTACCGTGCTAAATTTTGGAATTATTCCGGGTTCGTTTGGCCTTTTTTATACATTAATTGAGTTTCTGCGCATTTAATGTGCATAATTCAAATTTGAACTACAAGCACAGGCTCCAGTGCACCAAAGTTGTTTGAAAAATCACATGTGTGTCCTTGGGTGAATTTCTAGGTCCCATGCAAGAGATGGGAGTGAAATTCAAACAGCTGGGCATCGTGGCTCGGCCGAAAAGATTGAGAAACTACGCCTGAAAATCATGAAACTTGGCATGGTGTCATGACATGGCACCAACATGTTGCGGTAATTTTTTTGGCCGAATTGGGACAAGCTTTGGTGTAAACTTCTTGCAAATCGGAGCTTCCCTCAAGAAGGCTCGTGGTTCCGAGAGGGAACGTGTCACCTCTGTGTGCGAAACGACATACGTACGCTGCCTCCTCCCGCCTTAATTTTTTTACACAGACAGATTAGACCAAATAGAAGTACCGTGCTAAATTTTGAAATTATTTCGGATTCGTTTGGCCTTTTTTATACATTAATTGAGTTTCTGCGCATTTAATGTGCATAATTCAAATTTGAACTACAAGCACATGCTCCAGTGCACCAAAGTTGTTTGAAAAATCACATGTGTGTCCTTGGGTGAATTTCTAGGTCCCATGCAAGAGATGGGAGTGAAATTCAAACATCTGGGCGTCGTGGCTCGGCCGGAAAGATTGAGAAACTTGATTTTTTAATTCCTGTAAATCCAAAATACACCTGAAAATCATGAAACTTGGCATGCTGTCATGACATGGCACCAACATGATGCGGTAAATTTTTTGACCGAATTGGGACAAGCTTTGGTGTAAGCTTCTTGCATACCGGAGCTTCCCTCAAGAAGGCTCATGGTTCCAAGAGGGAACGTGTCACCTCCATGTGCGAAATGACATACGTACACTGTCTTCTCCCGCCTTAATTTTTTTACACAGACAGATTAGACCAAATAGAAGTACCGTACTAAATTTTGGAATTATTCCGGATTTGTTTGGCCTTTTTATACATTAATTGAGTTTTTGTGCATTTAATGTGCATAATTAAAATTTGAACTATAAGCACAGGCTCCAGTGCACCAAAGTTGTTTGAAAAATCAATGTGTGTCGTTGGGTGAATTTTTAGGACCCATGCAAGAGATGGGAGTGAAAGTCAAACATCTATGTGTCGTGGCTTGGCCGGAAAGATTGAGAAACTTGGTTTTTAATTACTGTAAATTCAAAACACGCCTGAAAATCATGAAACTTGGCATGGTGTCATGACATGGCACCAACATGTTGTGGTAATTTTTCTGTCCGATTAGCGAAGGCGCACACATTAACAATCAGCAAAGTCATTTTGGAACAAGTGTTGTCACATTACAAATCGGAAACACACATATTATTAAAACCATGAGTGTTCAACTTACCAATTACGGCTTTGTTTGGTTGTCAGGTAAGCAGAACCCTGGGTAGCAATCCCCTAGTGTGGATATTCCATGTGCATCACCGATCCCTCCCACCATGGGGGAGATGTCCCCACTATCCTGTTGCCCAAATGGTAAGAAGGGGGAGGGGAGGACACATGCTAATACAAATATAACAAATAATTCACATGAACCAACCACAAATCATAGGTAAAAATTCCACAAATAATTCAAAAAAATCTTAAAAAAACAGACAAACGAGTTCAGATTTATGTAACTAGAAGTTAAGAATATTACAAGTATCATCCATCACATCAGAAAGGTTCAAATATTGACTGGTTCGCATTTCATTGTGATCAAGTGTTGACCAAACCATTTTCATGTACCGACATAAAATCAATCATTACAACCGGCATTGACGCATCAACGGTTTCAAGTTTGTTGGATACAAAAAGTTCTCAATTATCAAGTTCCGATGCCCGAGGCAAAGACACTTTTAAATACGATGAGCTACAGGGCGACAAAGCAAGGCGACAATCACTAGTCCTACTCAGTCTTCTCTCCACTCGGCTTCGACATCAGGTGCCACAGCTCAATGTTGGTTGAACTACGAAAAAGTAAGTTAGCATCATGTATCCAACTGAGAATTTTATGACTAGAGTTTGAATCTCTAATAATGAACATCAGGACTTGTTGATAAGAAGGATAAGAACCACAGAACTAACTACTATGTATGGGTACTGTGGCATAAATTTCCGTAATAATTACTAAATAACTAAGGACAAAGATGATAAGCGGTAGATCATTAAACCATTGTCAATCTCCACAATACAATATAATTCCAAAATTAGTAAAACTGGGGAGAAAATGTATAATTGGAAAATTAAGGAGAAGACAAACATGGATTTATTAGTGCAGAAAGTAAAGACCTCTATCTAAAAAAGAGGCAAGGTAGCCACATACCTTTCTTGCTCTGAGTGAAACCTTCCCAATGACCTAATTACCGAAAGGCATCCAACAACTAAACACAATGTCTTCGGATAAAGCAAAACACTTCTAATGTCAGAGCACCTGCATACAATAAAAGCCTAGGAGAACTGAAAAAGAAACAACATCAATGCATATGAACCGTTGGTCTGATATATATTTCAGTTCTCTGAGCACTAGGGAAGAACTACTATTGACCAATGTATATGCAACTTGTGTAAAGCAACATCAATAGAAAAATATAATGATTCTTTTTTATTTCTTCTAAACTAGATAGAGTAGACTTACAAACGATGCATCTAGAATCCTACTCTCCTTGTGAAAAGCTGAAGCAGAACTGTACTATACTATTCCTTGTTCTCCATACAAGATGACAAGTTCTAGATCCTCCTTTATATTTCAGTTCTCTGCGCACTAGGTAAGACCTGCTATTGACCATGCATATGAACCTTGTGTAAAGCAACATCGAAAAAATCCACACCAAGTACATGCTATCAAATGCTAGTAGTACAGCGTGCATAAGAAACTACAGAAGACTACAGATGTGTCATTGTCAACACAAGTTTAAATAATTCATAGCATGACATTGTCACTTGAGGTGTAAATATCACTGACTAGACTCTGTTGTGCCCCTTGTTCCTGTTGCTTCAAGGCAACAAGAAACTCTGCATCTTGAAGAATCATGGCTAGCTCCACATGTCCAAGTCCAACTCGAAAGATAAAAACATCTCTTCTACCGTCTACGGCAAGCCAGCAACCATGTACTAATGGCTAGTATTACATAATAGAAGAGATACCGAAATACTATCATGGCAAGTCACTAAAGATATTGATCCTTCAACTGATTGTGGGTAGTCCATGATAATGTGCATCACTTCTGTTCCATAGTACTATAACTTCCGTTCTACTACTGCCACAGGATGCATTACAACACATGATGGTGCCATGTCTTAAGATACTACAGCCGCCGGATCATAGCTTCTATTCCATAGTACTAACAAAAATGTGCACAGAAGGGATGCAAACTTTCTTCAGTAAATAGCAAGACAATAAACACAATAAAGCATCACTCTAGAACCTCATCTTGTTTTTCCAAAATGAAATGGACAACAACTCACATTTGACATTTCCAGAGTAAGGTGTCCATGTACAATAACAAGCAGTTGCTGCCGACGAGCTGACCAATTGACTGATACTAATTTTGGAGTATTAGATAAGCAATGTAGCTTCTGGGGTACCCAAAGACATGACAAGGCAAACATTAATGATCATCACACGCCTAAATGGATTGCCTCCTAGTTTATACGAACACTTCTAAACTACTAAGCATTGCTTACATTTCTTTCATTTTCTAATATCCAACACCAATGCATCAATCCTGCCTCCTAGAATGAACCCACTCACAAAAAAATTACCCTCTTCAGAAATATACAAGAACATTGTGCATAGGTTAGCATCACAAGGAGGTAAAGGTGGTTGTGCTCACTTGTAAGGTCAGGATGATGTGTTGTGAACGTTGGGATGTTGTTCAGTATTGGTGCTTGTGGTACAGAACTCAAACAGGAGAGGCTCTTGGATCTGTACATCTGCTGGTTAGTGCGTGTAGTAGGAAGACATTATCACGGAGAAGCAAAAATGATGGGTGGAAGAGGAGGAGGAGGAGGAGGAGTAGGGGATAAACATAGTGGAACATGAGGATGATCCCCTGGCCGTCGTCGTCATCGAAAGGTGAAAATCTTGGAGGCGGAGGCGAGATCCGGGAAGTAGTAGGATGACGACCCCGGTCCTGTTGCCCCAGCCGGAGGCGGGGCAGGGAGCGTGGAGGGAGGCGGGCAGGGAGCGTCGCCATCGCCAGACGGAGGAGGCCGGAGTGCTGGACGGAGGAGGCTGAAGCGCTGGACGAGGAGATCTTCCAGTTGCCGCCGCCACTCGTTCACGAGCGCGAGACAGAACGAGCGAGGGTTTCCTCCCCGACTTCTCTAGATGTGGAGGCCTCTCCCGAGGAAAGGCCGCGGAAAGGGCAGGGGTGCCCGTTTCTCATGGGCCTCCAAATGTTGCCGTGAGAATCCCCGCTTTTTTTGGTCCATGGTTTCTCGGCCCGAGGAACAGGCAGGGATCCCGGGAGGTTCTTGTGAAACCAAATGAGGCCTACGTGCGGCCACGCGTCCCCTTTTTATTGGCTAGTAGGTGTCGTGCCGGGGTAGCTATTTGAGTACGGGAGACGTGTGATTAGACCTCTGCGCATGCTCATCGGGAGGAGAGCCCTTTGACTGCTACCAGATGTGCACCTTCCTCCCAACGTCTCCATTAATGGCGTCCGAGCACCTGTTCTACGGCGTGGCTATATGTCTCGCTGGATTGAGATTTAAGAGAGAAAAATAAAAACCTGAAAAGAAAGTTTTGCACCGATCTTGATATAAGATCCGACAGACCTATATAGCATCGACTGTGACTTATAGCAAGCATGATGAATATAAGGACGATGACAGTGGATAATAATTGTCTTACATATTTAGAAACATAATTAAAAAAGCTACATGCGGCAACGCCCGGATACACAAGGGCAAAAAAAGAAGGAAGACAACGATCTGGCTCGCTGATCTCTACTTTCTTAATGCGTTGCTGCAGGCCCCGGGAACTAGTCTCCGCGGTGAGCGGCGACGAGCTCTTTCTTGTCCTCTAGATGCTGCTTGAAAGCATCCACGTATTCCTCCACCGGCCTTCTGCGCTCGATGCACGGCATGGCATTCTCGTCCATAAGTTTCTCGACAATGATGCCGGTCCTCTTCAACAAGGCAGTGGTCTGCTCCTGCTGCTCCACACTTCCGACGATCTTCGCCCTCAGCAGGTCGCGCTCGGTCCGGAGCTTCGCATTGCTCTCATTTAGTTGTCGAATGACGTCGGTAGACTGTTCAAACGAGGCTTTCGGGTCATCCCGCAACCTCGCCCACCTGGAGATCTGATCCATCTGCCTAAGGATGAGGGCACGCATGCGCCTGTAAGAGTCCTCGCCTGCCCGCGAGACATTTTCCCAGGCCGCTGCGGCACGGGAGGAAATCTCTGCTCCATTCGCAGTGCGGCGGGACATCTCTTCTGCTTCCGCGACGCGGCCGGACCAGTTTGCTGCATCGACAGCATGGTGGGACCTCCGTGCTGCTTCGGCGGCGTGGCATGAACTCTTTGCTGCTACGGCCGTGCGGCGGGACATGTTGGTTGCTTCTGCGGCGAGGCGGGACATCTCTCGTTCTTCCGCTTCTAGTCTCGCCTCTCCATGGTGGCAATCTCTTGACCCGGAACTCACGCTGTCCATGGCGGAGGCAAGGGAACAATGATGAATGACTTGTTTGTTTCTGACTTTTTGTGGATGAGGAGTTGAGGAGGAATGTCCAGTCATCTTGGAGTAGTATAGTATTTATAACCGCGTATTAATACACTCCCTAAGTGGGAAACCGTTTAGGTTTTGATCGGTGTGAACAGGTTTGCAATTTGGAATGTGACGGGACGCATGCTCAAAATTTACTGACGGTTATAAGTGCGGCACTATTCTCGGAAGGCGTAACGTGGGCACGTACGCCTTCTCGGCCGCGTACGTGGCGTTTGCACCATAGGGTGCACCACAATAGGCAATGTTAGCACACCTCTTGTTCCAACAACCGTGCGCGCTCGTTATTACCATCGCGCACGCTTCTTTTAATTAGAATGTGTGTGTCCGTCTAGCGTACACACATTGATCTATCTAACTGTTTCAGTTTGTTGTGACTAATCGCAAATAGTTCATCCATGTGAAGTGTATGCCATCAATCGCAGACACTTTGATCTAGCTGACTCGTTTCTGTTCTGTTGCCTAATCGCAAACAGTTAATTCTTCTGAAGCGTATGCCCACAATCACACACACCTTGATCTGGCTGACCGTTTCTTTTGAGTTGCCTAATCACAAACAGTTCATCCGAGTGAACCGTATGCTGTACATCGCACACGCCTTCATCTGGCTGCCCGTTTCTTTTGTTCCTCCTCATCGCAAACAGTTAATTGAGCTGAACCGTATGCCCTGCATCGCACACGCAACTAAAATTTGAACCGTGTTTGATGCATCCTCCATCGCAAACATTTTGCACCTTTTTTGACGGTTTTGACACCACCGTTTACGATTATGGCATCGCGCACAGTTTCGTCGAAGGGTCTCTGATCGTAGTGTCGCGTTAGCAGCATCCTGCAGTAGTATCAGCTTATTCAAATCAAATCCTTTATATAAAGAGAAAGGCATAACACTGACACCGGCTCCTAAATCACATAAAGGCATAACTTCTTCTAATGGAGCATGGTATAGTGGGTATTCCTGGATCTCCTAACTTCTTAGGTACCCCTCCATTAAATGAATAATTTGCAAGCATGGTGGAAATTTCAGCTTCAGGTATCTTTGTTTTATTAGTGACAATATCTTTCATGTCTTTAGCATATGGAGGTATTTTCAGAATATCCTTCAAACGTGTTCACAAAAAGATAGGTCTAAGCATTTCAACAAAACGTTCAAAGTCCTCCTCGTCCTTATTTTTTTGAGGCTTACTAGGAAAAGGCATGGGTTTTTAACCCCTGTTCTCTTTCTTTACCATGTTTTCTAGCAATGAAATCTCTTTTATCGTATCTTTTATTTTAGGAGGTGGCTTATTAAGATCAACAACATGTTCTATTTCTATATCATTATAAGGTTCTTTATCATTCTCTAGTTCAACATCAACATGAACATCATCATTATCATTATCACTAGGTGGATGTTCATTACCAGATTATGTCTTAACATCGGAAATAAAAACATCATTACAATTCTCAGGAGGTTTTTCTACCACGGGTTCACTTGAAGCATGCAAAGTTCTATCATTTTTCTTCTTAGATGAACAAGGTGCATCAATATTAATTCTCTGAAAATCTTGCTCAATTATTTTAGGATGACCTTTAGGATATAGGGGATCCTAAGTCATTCTACCTCCCGTAGTCACAACCCTAACAACACAATCATTCATTTTATTATTCATCTCATTAAGCAAATCATATCGTGAGTTAGCAACTTGTACTAACTAAGTATGAACCATGGAAGAATGTTTACTTAAACCTCTAACGACATCATCAGCAATCCTAAATATCAAATCACTCAAACGATCAATCATGATAGCATTCCATTTCAATTTTTTACTAACATACATGTTGAAGTGTTCTTGGTTAACGATATAATTATCAAATTCATCCATGCATTGACTAGTAGATTTATTATAGGGAATATCACCCTCATCAAATCTATAAAGAGAATTTACCTTTACTACCTGTGTCAAGATACTGAGTCCATGTATTTCTTCAATAGGTAGTAAATTCTTAACATCTTCAGCCTTAATACTCTTTTCTTTTATAGATTTCTTTGCCTATTGCATATCTTCTAGACTGAGGAATAGAATACCTCTCTTCTTTGGAGTTTGTTTTTGTGGTGGTTCATGAAGTGTCCAATCATCAGCATTCTATAACATATTATTCAATAGTTCTTCAGCCTGTCCAACAGTTTGTTCTCTGAAAACATAGCCAGCACAACTATCTAGGTAGTCCGTAGAAGCATCGATTAGTCCATTATAAAAGATATCAAGTATTTGATGATTAGGAAAAGCATTAAGAAATTAGAGAAGCCTCCCCCAAGATCAAGGGAGATTCTCTTCTTCAGATTGCACAAAGTTAAATATTTCCTATAAGGCAGCTTGTTTCTTATGAGGAGGAAAATATTTTTCAGAGAAGTAATATATCATATCCTACACACACAACCAGGAGCAGGAGTATTAAATCATTTCTTAGCATCACCCTTTAATGAGAAATGAAACAACTTAAGAATATAATAGTAGCGATTTTTTCCTCATGAGCAAATAGGGTGGCTATATCATTCAATTGAGGAAGGTGTGCCACAATAGTTTCAGTTTCATAACCATGAAAATGATCATATTCAACCAAAGTAATTAACTCAGGATCGACAGAGAATTCATAATCCTTATTAGTAACAAAGATAGGAGAAATAGCAAACTTGGGGTCATATTTCATTTTCTCTATCATAGCTTTTTCTTTTAGCTTACTAAGTAAGTTCTTAACATCCTCTCTATCATTACAAGCAGGAAATTCTCTAGCTATCTCCCCATCCATAACATAACCATCGGGTATTTTAGGCATTTCAACTCTAGTCGGAGAGCTAGGCATAATAGGTGAATCATAATTTTCATCAGTTTAAGCAGTCTCAATTTCTTTAGCTTTAGCAATTTGTTCATCAAGAAATTCATCTAGTGGCATAGTTTTATCAAGTAGAGTACTAGCATCATCACAAGTTTCATTTATAACAGAAGTAGTATCATCAATTACTTGTGACATATCAGAATGGATAGCGGGTGGTGGTGTCGCAAGCCTACTTAAAACAAAAGGTGAATCAAGTGCATAGCTAGATGCCAGTTCCTTACCCCCCCTCGTCTTAGAGGGTACAATCTTAGGCTTAGCGTCTTTCAGATTCTTCATAGTGTAAAATCCCAAGTGAACTTAATAAATAGAGTTACACTCCCCGGCAACAACGCCAGAAAAAGGTCGTGATAAACCACAAGCATAGGGGATCGCGATAAACATCGAGGGTATTATTTCACCCAAATTTGTTGATTCAACACAAGGGGAGCCAAAGACTATTTATGAGCCTTAGCAGTTGAGTTGTCAATTCAACCACACCTGGGAAATAATATTTCTACAGGAAAGTGTTTAGTAGCACAATAGTTTGATAGTTTTGATAGTAGTAGTAATAGTAGAAATAGTAACAAGAACAGTAACGGAAGCAGTTTGTGATGATTGTAACAACATCAACAATGGTAACTTGGCAAATACCAATGTGAGAAAAGCGTAGGCATTGGATCAACGATGGATATTTGTGTTGGATGATATTCATCATATAACAATAACAACCTAGAGCGATACACAATAGCTCAAATTCATCAATTCAATGTAGGCATGTATTTCGTATATAGTAATACGTGCTTATAATAACAACTTGCATGGATCTTTTGTCCTATCCTCCCGTGGCAGCGGGGTCCATAAGAAAACTAAGGGATATTAAGGCCTCCTTTTAATAGAGAACTGGAACAAAGCATTAACACATGGTGAATACACTAACTCCTTGAATTACAATCATTCCTGTAGAGTATGCCAACTATTGTCACTTTGGGGTCTACGGATCAGAACAATAACAAGTGCATATAACTAGTAGATAGGATCAAGAACTCAAATATATTCATGAAAACATAAAGGGTTCAGATCTAAAATCATGGCACTTGGGCCCTAGTGACAAGCATTGAGCATAGCAAAGTCAGAGCAATATCAATCTAAGAACATAGTGGATACTAGGGATCAAGCCCTAACAAATTGAATCGATTACATGACAACTTTCATCCAACTCCATCACCGTCCAGCAAACCTATGAAGGAATTACTCATTCCTGGCGGTGAGCATCATGGAAATGTTGATGAAGAAGGATTGATGATGACGGTGACGAATTCCACCCTCCGAATCCTTGAATGGACTCCAGATCAGCCCTCCCGATGAAGAACAGAAGGTGGCGGCGGCTCCATATCATAAAACGTGATGATTCCTTCTCTCTGATTTTTTTCTCTGCGAGACGGTACTTATGGAGTTGGTGTTAGGGTTGCCGGAGGCCTGGGGGGCTGCTACCTCTTGAGCACTGCGTTGGTTTTCCCTTGAAGAGGAAAGGGTGATCCAACAAAGTAGCGTAAGTATTTCCCTCAGTTTTTGAGAACCAAGGTATCAATCCAGTAGGAGGCCACGCACGAGTCCCTCGCACCTACACAAACAAATAAATCCTCGCAACCAACGCGATAAGGGGTTGTCAATCCCTACACGGTCACTTACGAGAGTGAGATCTGATAGATATGATAAGATAATATTTTTGGTATTTTTTATGATAAAGATGCAAAGTAAAATAAAAGGCAATAAAAATAACTAAGTGTTGGAAGATTAATATGATGGAAAATAGACCCCGGGGCCATAGGTTTCACTAGTGGCTTCTCTCAAGAGCATAAGTATTCACGGTGGGTAAACAAATTACTGTTGAGCAATTGACAGAATTGATCATAGTTATGAGAATATCTAGGTATGATCATGTATATAGGCATCACGTCCGAGACAAGTAGACCGACTCCTACCTGCATCTACTACTATTACTCCACACATCAGCCTCTATCCAGCATGCATCTAGAGTATTAAGTTCATAAGAACAGAGTAACGCTTTAAGCAAGATGACATGATGTAGAGGGATAAACTCATGCAATATGATATAAACCCCATCTTGCTATCCTCGATGGCAACAATACAATACGTGCCTTGCTGCCCCTACTGTCACTGGGAAAGGACACCGCAAGATTGAACCCAAAGCTAAGCACTTCTCCCATTGCAAGAAAGATCAATCTAGTAGGCCAAACCAAACTGATAATTCAAAGAGACTTGCAAAGATAACCAATCATACATAAAAGAATTCAGAGAAGATTCAAATATTGTTCATAGATAAACTTGATCATAAACCCACAATTCATCGGTCTCAACAAACACAAGATTACATCGAATAGATCTCCACAAGAGAGGGGGAGAACTTTGTATTGAGATCCAAAAAGAGAGAAGAAGCCATCTAGCTAATAACCATGGACCCGAAGGTCTGAGGTAAACTACTCACACTTCATCGGAGGGGCTATGGTGTTGATGTAGAAGCCCTCCATGATCGATGCCCCCCCGGTGGAGCTCCGGAAAAGGCCCCAAGATGGGATCTCATGGATACAGAAAGTTCCGGTGGTGGAATTAGGGTTTTGGCTTTGTATCTGGTAGTTTGGGGGTACGTAGGTATATATAGGAGGAAGGAGTACGTCGGTGGAGCAACAGGGGGGCCACGAGGGTGGAGGGCGCGCCCAGGGGGTAGGCGCGCCCCCTACCTCATGGCCTCTTGGTTTGATGTCTTGACGTAGGGTCCAAGTCCTCTGGATCACGTTCGTTTCGAAAATCACGTTCCCGAAGGTTTCATTCCGTTTGGACTCCATTTGATATTCTTTTTATGCGAAACTCTGAAATAGGCAAAAAACAGCAATTCTGGGTTGGGCCTCCGGTTAATAGGTTAGTCCCAAAAATAATATAAAAGTGTATAATAAAGCCTAATAATGTCCAAAACAGAATATAATATAGCATGGAACAATCAAAAATTATAGATACATTGGATACGTATCAGGGGCCCACGAGCTCATAGGGCGTGCCCTGGGGGGTGGGCATGCCCCTTGAGCTCATGGCTCCTGGGTGGCCCCCCTCCAGTAGTTCTCTTCGCCATTTTTTTATACTCTATAAATAACCTCCATAAATTTTCAGGCCAATCTAAGAACTTTTATTTCTGCACAAAACAACACCATGGTAGTTTTGCTGAAACAACATTAGTGTGTGTTAGTTTCATTCAAACCATGCAAATTAGAATCCAAAATAAGAGCAAAAGTGTTTCGAAAAGTAGATACATTTGGGACGTATCAAGGCTCAAGGAAGGCACGATGGGGTGCGACAGAGCATGGCGAAGGCATATATGTCCAGGGTGGGCATCAGGGACGATGAAGACGAGCAGACGTCTCGCCGGAGTTGTGACGTGTGAAGGAGAGATTTGGCTTCAGTCGAACTCGACAAGGCAATGGCCCCTGATGACATGTGTTGCTTACTCTCTCATAAGAGTGGTTGGGTAATGCCCAAGTGTGAGGGTGAAGTAACCTAACAATAAGTATCTCCCTTGATTGAGAACCAAGGTTTATCGAACCAGTAGGAATTTCTTCTGCAACCAAAATCCTCGGTACCTGTACACCAAACACAAAACACTCTTACCCCCGATGTTTCAAGAAGGTTGTCAACCTTCTTGTCCTATTAGTTACAAGGATAAAGTGTATGGTATGGTAGGAATTGATAGATAGAACAAAATAATAAAAAGGAACCACGAGAAAAGTAATTGTAATGGTGTATGCAATTAAGGAAGATAGACCCATGGCCATAGTTTCAGTGGAGGCATCTTTCCAAGCAAGATAAATGTGTTGTGGTGAAAAAAATTATAGTTGAACATCGATTAAATTGCAATATTTATTTATTTATTTATTTATTTATTTATTTATTTATTTATTACTATGATCATTCATGGCATAATCTTGCATAGGCATTACGTCCGTGATATGTAGACTGTTATACAACTGCATATATAACTAATAATACTCCACCCAAAGACCACTATCTAGCATGCACCTCGAGGTATTGAGTTCATACAAACAGAGTACTGCAATAAGTATGATGACATGATGTAGACAGTAAAACTATCATCCAAGTGTGATAAAGAAACCATCATTTTATCCTCAGCAGCAACAAACAGTATGTGTCCTTTCCCTTTATGTTACTGTGACAGATCACCGCAAAATTGAACCCACCACTGTACACAACTCCCTCTAAAGAACTACCCATCATTGGCCAAAGTAAACAAATAGAGAGGAGAGCATATATGACTACTTAATTATGCAGCAAAGAAACTTCAAAAGATTTAACATTATTCAATGAACAATCTGATCATAAAGTGTCAATTCATCATATCCCAGTAAACACAACACCGAATTACATCATATGGACCCGATCATGTGCGGCAGTTGACAAGACTTTGCATTGAATCACAAGAGAGAGAGAGGGGGGGATGCCATCTAGCTACTGCTATGGACCCAAGGTCCTAAAAGAACTACTCACACATGGTCATGGTGGAAGCAAGATTGATGAAGATGACTCCAGTGATGGATCCCCCCTGCAGCAGGGTGCCAATATAGGCCTATAGATTGGATGCCGCGAAATAAAAACTTTTGGCAACGGAAAAAATCATGGAAAATGGGACTGAGGGTTCCAGGAAATATGAGAATTTATAGGCAAAAATAGGGGCAATGCCTAAGGGACCCAGACGGCCTCCCCACGCGGGTGGGCCCTAGGCCCCGCTGCCTAGCCGCCTGGGGCCGTAGGTGGGCCCTAACCCCTTTATGTGTTTTCTAGATTCTTCTTCTCCAAAAAAATTCCACAAAAATCCTCAAGTTATTTTGAGCTCTGTAAATATGGATTTTCTATAAATAAAAAATATGCAGAAAACAACAACTGACTCAGTGCACTGAGTTAATATGTTAGTCCAAAAACTTATATATATATATATATATATATATATTGCTCTAAAAATATTCAAAAATTGATATTATAATAGCATGAACCAATAAAAAATACATATGTTTAAGACGGAACATGCGTTAGGTCAGAAAGATGTGTTAGAGCGCAACAACAACAATGGACATGAAGATGAGCTCAATTGCAGCCTGACCTCACTGAAATGGAGGGTGTGGCGATGGCGGTGCTTGGCATTGGTCATGGGCGTTCTCTGAGAGGCTCTTGGGTGCACCGAGGATGTCAACGAGGTTTGCCTCGGTGAAAGAGGAAAGCGGGGTTAATGGCTCATCGTATTTCAACAGTGACAGCAGAGGCGACGACGACAAGCTCGATTGTGGTGGCCTGACAGAGATTTAGTGGAGCGGCAAATGGGAAAAATGAGAGGAAGCCGCAAGCTATTTAATGGGCGAGGAGTCGAAGTTGATCGAGCATGGGAGAAAGCGAGTGGGCGAGGTCGTGTGTGGTTAGAGGTTGAAGACGATCTGGGCGGGCCCCATTGTAAGGGAGAGAAAGATAGGGAAGGAGTGCCAACCGTTGGATTAAAAGGAGACCGGACGACTGCGACCTATTTAGGTCGTGTACTCATTCAAGATGAATGACGGGCCATGTGCCGGTTTGGTCTGGGCGATGCGCTGCGCGCTATATAGGAATGGGCCGCTCAGGCGCGATGGGTTTGGTTTATGTTAGGCTAAGAATTTCTATTTCTTATTTTATTTCCTATTTTAAAATTAATTTGATTTGAAAATCAGTTTATTTCAATTTGGAAAATTCTTCAAAAATTCACAAAGATACAATATAATATTAAGAGCATGAGAAGAATGTATCCAGCCCAAATATTAAATAAAATACATATAATACTTTTATAAACTCTATTTGGGGCATTATAAATATATCCTAAAAATTAATTTAGGGTTCTAAATAATTCCCAAAATATTTTTAGTGTCCAAATAAAAACCAAATAAAATTCAAAGGCTTCAAATCCTAGTCAGAACTAACTAAGCTCAAGCAACATAAATAATTTTTATTTAATCCTATTTGAATAATTATCATTCAAAATTTAGAATGTTGTGATGTTAGTTGTTACAATCCACAAGTATTGAACTAGTGATGGTTCACACAAACATGCCACATAAACAAATGAATAAAACTGTTTTTATTCATGTTGTACCAAATCATAGTGGTGTCAATGTAAGAATAAAAAGGTGATGAAATTATAAGGGCATGATTCATCTATCTCATAGAGCACACAAGCATACACGAGCAAGTTTTATATGTATTTAGTGAGATACTTTATATTTTATAACTCTTTTATCTCAAAGTACCAATTTAGTGATCTGTGATGAAGACGAGGCCAAGTGGCATTGTGCATAGAGCTGGTTTAATCGTGGTAAGCGGATTTAAAATATCATATCTCCATTTTTCTAAGTCAATTTATTAGGAATATTGAAATAACTAGAGCAACGGGAGAGGAGCCGCACAATTAAGAAGAAGGTGTGGGACATCAAATTTTAATCCATAAAATAACTTCCACCCCACATGATTCGAACCTGGGTCTGCCAAGGTGCACAACCATGGTCTTGCCACTGAGCTAGACGCCCATCCACACCGAAATAACCTCTCGGGTTGATTTTCTTCACCTGGCGTGGTGAGTTTTTTTGTGTGGTGTGGAGTTTTGTAGCTAATTCATCGTGCAAATAGAAACCGCGTTTTCAGTTGACATAAAGGAATTCATATGGAGTTGGATCACATCACAAAATGGGGCGAAGTACGGACCCCCTGCAGGGGCGACCGGGAGGCGACTCCCAGGCAAGGGAGAGACGATCCTGCCGCTGGCAAGATCTCAGGGACTGATGGGGTGCAAATCGTCGGGAGATGGTAGATCGCAAGCGGGGGAGGAGATTGGCCCACTGGGATTGCGCTAGGCATGGCTCAGAACTAGGAAAGCGATCAAGCAGATCGCGGAGAAAAGGAAACCCCGTGATGGGGATCGGAAGAGACCGGGGAAGCATATCGTAGGTACGGATGACAGGGCGATAAGGAGGATCAGAGAAAGAATGCAAGAGATGAGAGAAGATCTGAGGTATGGCCTAGGAGATCTTGAGCGTGTACAGAAAACATTGGTGAAATTGGATTCAGCGATGAAGGATCCCCCATATAAGGGAGGCGGGACTGTCACACCAGCCACGAAGGATGGATATCAGCAGGAAGGGAAAGAATCAAAAATCCTAATGGTCAGTGCGATACATCAGGGATCTGATCTTGGACGGGCATGTATAAAGGGATCAGAAAGCGAAGGTACAGCCACGCAGATCACTCAGGCTCTGCTTGCAAATCCACAACCTCTGGCAATGACTGGACAGGAGAACCAAAAGAACAAGGCCATCGTGGAGTCCAAGGGAGATGCACCACGCACCGGCGACGGCAGCAATACCGCGTGGGTGCTTCTCCGGGGCGACTCCTCTCGCTCCCAGGTGGAAAGGGCGTCTTTGAGGAGGCTAGGCGCCGACGGTGACACCATTGCTCCCAGGTTTCTAGTGGACCTTGGGATGAGGAGGGACGGGGTGGTAGAGCTCGACCTCACCAGGGAGAGAGCCGCCAGGAAGACCCAGTGGATTGCTGTAGGGCTCTACTTCTCGGCCCTGCCCTATAGCAACGAGGGCCTCTTCAGCAAGCTGAAGAACAAGTGGGGACTCTGCGGCCACCTCGACTACAAGCCTCTCAAGAACAACCGCTTCCTCCTCGAGTTCGAGCGGGAGGTGTTGCAAATATGCCCTAGAGGTAATAATAAAATGGTTATTATTATATTTCCTTGTTCATGATAATTGTCTATTATTCATGCTATAATTGTGTTATCCGAAAATCGTAATACATGTGTGAATACATAGACCACAACACGTCCCTAGTGAGCCTCTAGTTGGCTAGCTCATTGATCAAAAGATAGTCATGGTTTCCTGACCATGTGTAAGTGCATCTAGTGCCACCCCTAGTTGGTTTTGGAGTATTGACGACAAACCTAGTTTAGGGACTAATGTGTTTGTGAGAATTGCAGGATAACACAGGTAGAAGTCCCTTATTGATTCGGTTTTCCTACCAGAGATGACCCCTAAAAATGTATGAAGACATTGAAGTCAAAGGTGGTATGTGAAGACATTCACATTGAAGACTATGACAAGAGAAGACATCGCGTGAAGACTATGGAGCGCGAAGACTTAGCAGTTTCGTCGTTCTATGTTTTTCTTTGTTGAGTCATAGGAACCACCATACTGTTAAGTGGGGTCCAAGAGAACCAGTCAGAATGACTGAAGTGATGCTTAACCAAAATCCTATGTCTTCGAGTGAAGACTATGAGAGCGAATCTTGTCCAGAGTTGGACAAGTCAGCTTTGCTTGTAGCCCAAGTAAAGTTGCCGTGTGTGTTTGAAATCTGACCGTTGGAACACGTGTCAGTTCCTTAGTGACCCAGGGTCATTTCGGACAAATCAGGTCGGGTTGCCTAGTGGCTATAAATAGTCCACCCCCTACAACCATAAACGGTTGGCTGCTCAGAGTTAGAGTACAGCTTTGTCGTTTGAGAGCAACCCACCTCGAAGCCTTTGAGAGAGAATTCCTTGCGAGGATAAAGCCCTAAACACCCAGAGCCAAAGAGTGTTAGGCATCACTTAAGTCTTCCTGACTGTGTGATCTGAAGACTTATTACACTTGAGGACTGTGAATCCTCCAGCCGGTTAGGCGTCGCGTTCTGAGCATCCAAGAGTCATTGTGGATCGCCGGTGAACGAAGTCTGTGAAGGTTTGGAAGTCTACCTTGAAGACTTACCAGAGTGATTGGGCGAGGACTGGGTGTCCTTAGCTCAAGGGGAATAAGGTGAAGACGAGGTCTTCTGAGTTGAATCTCAGCCTCCCTAACCAGACGTACAGTTGTCACAGCAACTGGAACTGGTCCAACAAATCATTGTCTTCAACGAGTCACTGGTTTCATCCTTCCCTTCCCTTTACTTACTGTTGGTGCTTGTGAAGTCATTGTACGATTGCATCACCAGTTGGCTTCACTGAGCGTTTACTTGTTCTGATTGGCTTCACAATATCTTCCTACCTGATCCTTACTGACTAGCTGTTATTAGTCATTGTGCTTTCACTTTATTGAATACTTGACTATGGTTTGCCTAGTGTAGTCTACCTTCCGCTGCATGGTAATAGGTTTATTTCTATCGTTTGTCTTTGAAACTTACATGTTTTGAAGACTTTCATAAAAATCGCCTATTCACCCCCCCTCTAGTCAATCACTAGCACTTTCAATTGGTATCAGAGCAAGGTACTCCCTTGTTCTGTGTGATTCGGTTTAACCACCTGGAGTTTTAGCTATGTTGACTGCAGGGATAATTAAAGTCTCCGCTGCGTGCCCCGTCTTCGATGGAACTGAATATCCCTACTGGAAGAATAAGATGCACATGCATCTTGAAGCCATTGATGTCGACCTATGGTATGTCGTCAAGAACGGCGTTCCCAAGGCTGGAGAAGGTGTCACTGCTGCTGATGTCAAGAAGTTCGTTCAACTGGACTCTACTGCCAAGAATATCATCTGTGGTCATCTGACCAAAGGACAGTATGGCTACGTGAGTGCTTTGGAGACATCTAAGCTAGTCTGGGACTGGCTCTCCAAGGTCAACAAAGGCGTCTCAACCCAGAGAGATCAGAGAATCCGTGTCCTTCGCAACCTCTTCAACCGCTTCAAGAGAAATGACAATGAGAATGTCCAGCTCACGTTTGATCGACTCACTGACATCACAAATGAGCTTCAAGCCCTCGGCGCTACTGAGATCACCAAGCATGAAGTCGTCAAGACACTCCTGAGATCACTTGACAGTTCGTTTGACACCCTAGCCCTGATGATTCAAGAACGTCCTGATTTCAAGACACTCGATCCGTCTGACATACTTGAGAGGCTCAACACACACGAGTTTCAGCTTTCTGAGAAAAGAGACATCTACCGGTCCCTGTTGGGGAACGTTGCATAAATTCAAAATTTTCCTACGTGTCACCAAGATCTATCTATGGAGTCATCTAGCAACAGGGAGGAGTGGATCTACATACCCTTGTAGATCGCGCGCGGAAGCGTTCAAGAGAACGGGGTTGATGGAGTCGTACTCGTCGTGATCCAAATCACCGATGATCCTAGCGCCGAACGGACGGCACCTCCGCGTTCAACACACGTACGGAGCAGCGACGTCTCCTCCTTCTTGATCCAGCAAGGGGGAAGGAGAGGTTGATGGAGATCCAGCAACACGACGGCGTGGTGGTGGAAGTAGCGGGATTCCAACAGGGCTTCGCCAAGCGCTGCGGGAGGAGGGAGATGTGTCATGGGAGGGAGAGGGAGGCGCCAGGGCTTAGGTTTTCTTGCCCTCCCTTTCCCCACTATATATAGGGCCAAGGGAGAGGGGGGGGCGCAGCCTTGGCCCTTCCTCCAAGGAAGGGTGCGGCCAGGGGAGGAGTCCCTCCTCCCCAAGGCACCTCGGAGGTGCCTTCCCCCTTTAGCACTCTTCCTCTCCCTTGATTCTTGGCGCATGGGCCTCTTGGGCTGGTGCCCTTGGCCCATATAGGCCAAGGCGCACCCCCTACAGCCCATGTGCCCCCGGGGCAGGTGGCCCCACCCGGTGGACTCTCCGGGACCCTTCGGGTGGTCCCGGTACAATACCGGGTGACCCCGAAACTTGTCCCGACCAAAACAAGACTTCCCATATATAAATCTTTACCTCCGGACCATTCCGGAACTCCTCGTGACGTCCGGGATCTCATCCGGGACTCCCAAACTTTCGGGTTACCGCATACAATATCTCTATAACCCTAGCGTCACTGAACCTTAAGTGTGTAGACCCTACGGGTTCGGGAGACATGCAGACATGACCGAGATGACTCTCCGTCAATAACCAACAAGGGATCTGGATACCCATGTTGGCTCCCACATGTTCCACGATGATCTCATCGGATGAACCACGATATCAAGGACTTAATCAATCCGTATACAATTCCCTTTGTCTAGCGGTACGATACTTGCCTAAGATTTCGATCGTCGGTATCCCGATACCTTGTTCAATCTCGTTACCGGCAAGTCTCTTTACTCGTTTCATAACACATCATCCCGTGATCAACTCCTTGATCACATTGTGCACATTATGATGATGTCCTACCGAGTGGGCCCAGAGATACCTCTCCGTTTACACGGAGTGACAAATCCCAGTCTCGATTCGTGCCAACCCAACAGACACTTTCGGAGATACCTGTAGTGCACCTTTATAGTCACCCAGTTACGTTGTGACGTTTGATACACCCAAAGCATTCCTACGGTATCCGGGAGTTGCACAATCTCATGGTCTAAGGAAATGATACTTGACATTAGAAAAGCTTTAGCATACGAACTACATGATCTTGGCTAGGCTTAGGATTGGGTCTTTGTCCATCACATCATTCTCCTAATGATGTGATCCCGTTATCAACGACATCCAATGTCCATGGCCAGGAAACCGTAACCATCTATTGATCAACGAGCTAGTCAACTAGAGGCTTACTAGGGACATGGTGTTGTCTATGTATCCACACATGTATCTGAGTTTCCTATCAATACAATTATAGCATGGATAATAAACGAATATCATGAACAAGGAAATATAATAATAATCAATTTATTATTGCCTCTAGGGCATATTTCCAACAGTCTCCCACTTGCACTAGAGTCAATAATCTAGTTCACATCGTCATGTGATTAACACTCACAGGTCACATCGCCATGTGACCAACATCCAAAGAGTTTACTAGTGTCACTAAACTAGTTCACATCATCATGTGATTAAGACTCAATGAGTTCTGGGTTTGATCATGTTTTGCTTGTGAGAGAGGTTTTAGTCAACGGGTCTGCAACATTCAGATCCGTATGTACTTCGCAAATTTCTATGTCATCTTGTAGATGCAACTACTATGCTACATTTGGAGCTATTCCAAACAACTATTCTACTATACGAATCCAGTTTACTATTCAGAATAATCCGGATTAGTGTCAAAGTTTGCATCGGCGTAACCCTTTACGACGAACTCTTTTACCACCTCCATAATCGAGAAAATTCCTTAGTCCACTAGTTACTAAGGATAACTTTGACCGCTGTCCTGTGATCCATTCTTGGATCACTCTTGTACCCCTTGACTAACTCATGGCAAGGCACACTTCAGGTGCGGTACACAGCATAGCATACTGTAGAGCCTATGTCTTAAGCATAGGGGACGACCTTAGTCCTTTCTCTCTATTCTGCCGTGGTCGAGCTTTAAGTCTTAACTTCATACCTTACAACTCAGGCAAGAACTCCTTCTTTGACTGATCCATCTTGAACACCTTCAAGATCATGTCAAGGTATGTGCTCATTTGAAAGTACCATTAAGCGTTTTGATCTATCCTTATAGATCTTGATGCTCAATGTTCAAGTAGCTTAATCCAGGCTTTCCATTGAAAAACACTTTCCAAATAACCCTATATGCTTTCCAGAAATTCTACGTCATTTCTGATCAACAATATGTCAACAACATATACTCATCAGAAATTCTATAGTGCTCCCACTCACTTCTTTGGAAATACAAGTTTCTCATAAACTTTGTATACACCAAAATCTTTGATCATCTCATCAAAGCATACATTCCAACTCCGAGATGCTTACTCCAGTCCTTAGAAGGATTGCTGGAGCCTTGCATACTTATTAGCATCTTTCAGGATTGACAAGACCTTCCGGTTGTATCACATACAACCTTTCCTCAAGAAAATCGTCGAGGAAACAATGTTTTGACATCCTATCTGCAAGATTTCATAAATAATGCAGTAATCGCTAATATAATTCCAACAAACTCTTAGCATCGCTACGAGTGAGAAAGTCTCATCGTAGTCAACTCCTTGAACTTGTCGGAAAACATCTTAACGACAAGTCAAGCTTTCTTAATGGTGACATTTACCATCATTGTCCGTCTTCCTTTTAAAATCCATCTGCACTCAACAGCCTTACGACCATTGAGCTGTTCTGCCAAAGTCTACACTTTGTTTTCATACATGGATCCTCTCTCGGATTTTATGGCCTCGAGCCATTTATCGGAATCCGGGCCCACCATCGCTTCTCCATAGCTCGTAGGTTCATTGTTGTCTAGCAACATGACTTCCAAGATAGGATTACGTACCACTCTGAAGTAGTACGCATCCTTGTCATCCCACGAGGTTTGGTAGTGACTTGATCTGAAGTTTCATGATCACTATCATAAGCTTCCACTTCAATTGGTGTAGGTGCCACAGGAACAACTCATGTGCCCTGCCACACACTAGTTGAAGAGACGGTTCAATAACCTCATCAAGTCTCCACCATCCTCCCACTCAATTCTTTCGAGAGAAACTTTTCCTCGAGAAAGGACCCGATTCTAGAAACAATCCCTTATTGCTTTCGAATCTGAGACAGGAGGTATACCCAACTGTTTTGGGTGTCCTATGAAGATGCATTTATCCGCTTTGGGTTCGAGCTTATCAGCCTGAAACTTTTTCGCATAAGCGTCGCAGCCCCAAACTTTTAAGAAATGACAGCTTAGGTTTCTCTAAACCATAGTTCATACGGTGTCATCTCATCGGAATTACGTGGTGCCCCTTTTAAAGTGAATGTGGTTGTCTCTAATGCCTAACCCATAAACTATTGTGGTAATTCGATAAGAGACATCATGGTATGCATCATATCCAATAGGGTGCAGTTATGATGTTCGGACACACCATCACACTATGGTGTTCCAGGCTGTATTAGTTGTGAAACAATTTCCACAATGTCTTAATTCTGTGCCAAACTCGTAATTCAGATATTCATCTCTATGATCTTATCATAGATATTTTATCCTCTTGTCACGACGATCTTTCAACTTCACCCTGAAATTACTTGAACCTTTCAATAATTCAGACTCGTGATTCATCAAGTAAATGTACTCAACATCTACTCAAATCATCTGTGAAGTAAGAACATAACGATGTCCACTACATGCCTCAGCACTCATTGGACTGCACACATAAAAAATGTATTACTTCCAACAAGTTGCTTTCTAGTTCCATTTTACTGAAAATGAGGCTTTCAGTCATCTTGCCCATGTGGTATGATTTGCATGTCTCAAGTGATTCAAAATCAAGTGAGTCAAAAACGGTCCATTTGCATGGAGTTTCTTCATGCATATACACCAATAGACATGGTTCGCATGTCTCAAACCTTTCAAAAACGAGTGAGCCCAAAGATCCATCAACATGGAGCTTCTTCATGCGTTTTATACCGATATGACTTACGTGGCAGTGCCACAAGTAGGTGGTACTGTCATTACTATCTTTCGGCATGAACATGTGTATCACTGCGATCGAGATTCAATAAATCATTCATTTCAGGTGTAAGACCATTGAAGGTATTATTCAAATAAACAGAGTAACCATTATTCTCCTTAAATGAATAACCGTATTGCGATAGACATAATCCAATCATGTCTATGCTCAACGCAAACACCAATCTCGATGGTAGAGGGAGCGTGCGATGCTTGATCATATCAACCTTGGAAACACTTCCAACACATATCGTCAGCTCTCCTTTAGCAGGTCTCCATTTATTCCGTAGCTTTTATTTCGAGTTACTAACACTTAGCAACCGAACCGGTATCTAATACCCTGGTGCTACTAGGAGTACTAGTAACGTACACATTAACATAATGTATATCCAATATACTTCTATCGACAGTCTTCTCATCTACCAAGTATCTAGGGTAATTCTGCTCCAGTGGTTGTTCCCCTTTATTACAGAAGCACTTAGTCTCGGGTTTGGGTTCAACCTTGGGTTTCTTCACTAGAGCAGCAGCTGATTTGCCATTTCATGAAGTATCCCTTCTTTCCCTTGCCCTTCTTGAAACTAGTGGTTTCACCAACCATCAACAATTGATGCTCCTTCTTGATCTCTACTTTTGTGGTGTCAAACATCGCGAATACCTCAAGGATCGTCATATATGTCCCTGATATATTATAGTTCATCACGAAGCTCAAGCAGCTTGGCGGTAATGACTTCGGAGAACCATCACTATTTCATCTGGAAGATCAACTCCCACTCGATTCAAGCGATTGTTGCACTCAGACAATCTGAGCACAAGTTCAACAATTGAGCTTTTCTCCCTTAGTTTGCAGGCTAAGAAAATCGTCGGAGGACTTATACCTCTTGACGTGGGCACGAGCCTGAAATCCCAATTTCAGCCCTCGAAACATCTCATATGTTTCGCGACGTTTCAAAACGTCTTCGGTGCCTCAACTCTAAGCCGTTTAACTGAACTATCACGTAGTTATCAAAATGTGTATGTCAGATGTTCGCAACATCCACAGACGACGTTCGAGGTTCAGCACACTGAGCGGTGCATTAAGGACATAAGCCTTCTATGAAGCAATGAGGACAATCCTCAGTTTACGGACCTAGTCCGCATAATTGCTACTATCAACTTTCAACTAAATTTTCTCTAGGAACATAATTAAACAGTAGAACTGAAGCGTGAGCTACGACATAATTTGCGAAGACCTTTTGACTATGTTCAGGATAATTAAGTTCATCTTATGAACTCCCACTCAGATAGACATCCCTCTAGTCATCTAAGTGATTACATGATCCGAGTCAACTAGGCCGTGTCCGATCATCACGTGAGACGGACTAGTCAACATCGGTGAACATCTTCATGTTGATCGTATCTTCTATACGACTCATGCTCGACCTTTCGGTCTCTTGTGTTCCGAGGCCATGTCTGTACACATGCTAGGCTCGTCAAGTCAACCTAAGTGTTTCGCGTGTGTAAATCTGTCTTACACCCGTTGTATGTGAACGTTAGAATCTATCACACCCGATCATCACGTGGTGCTTCGAAACAACGAACTGTCGCAACGGTGCACAGTTAGGGGGAACACTTTCTTGAAATTTTAATGAGGGATCATCTTATTTACTACCGTCGTTCTAAGCAAATAAGATGTATAAACATGATAAACATCACATGCAATCAAATAGTGACATGATATGGCCAATATCATATTGCTCCTTTTGATCTCCATCTTCGGGGCTCCATGATCATCATCGTCACCGGCATGACACCATGATCTCCATCATCATGATCTCCATCATCGTGTCTTTATGAAGTTGTCTCACCAACTATTACTTCTACTACTACAGCTAACGGTTAGCAATAAAGTAAAGTAATTACATGACGTTTATGTTGACACGCAGGTCATAAATAAATAAAGACAACTCCTATGGCTCCTGCCGGTTGTCATACTCATCGACATGCAAGTCGTGATTCCTATTACAAGAACATGATCATCTCATACATCACATATATCATTCATCACATCCTTTGGCCATATCACATCACATAGCATACCCTGCAAAAATAAGTTAGGCGTCCTCTAATTGTTGTTTGCATGTTTTACGTGGCTGCTATGGGTTTCTAGCAAGAACGTTTCTTACCTACGCAAAGACCACAACGTGATATGCCAATTGCTATTTACCCTTCATAAGGACCCTGTTCATCGAATCCGATCCGACTAAAGTGGGAGAGACAGACACCCGCCAGCCACCTTATGCAACTAGTGCATGTCAGTCGGTGGAACCGGTCTCACGTAAGAGTACGTGTAAGGTCGGTCCGGGCCGCTTCATCCCACGATGCCGCCGAATCAAGATTGGACTAGTAACGGTAAGCATATTGAACAAAATCAACGCCCACAACTACTTTGTGTTCAACTCGTGCATAGAAACTACGCATAGACCTAGCTCATGATGCCACTGTTGGGGAACGTAGCATAAATTCAAAATTTTCCTACGTGTCCCCAAGATCTATCTATGGAGTCATCTAGCAACGAGGGAGGAGTGGATCTACATACCCTTGTAGATCGCGCGCGGAAGCGTTCAAGAGAACGGGGTTGATGGAGTCGTACTCGTCGTGATCCAAATCACCGATGATCCTAGCGCCGAACGGACGGCACCTCCGCGTTCAACACACGTACGGAGCAGCGACGTCTCCTCCTTCTTGATCCAGCAAGGGGGGAGGAGAGGTTGATGGAGATCCAACAACACGACGGCGTGGTGGTGGAAGTAGCGGGATTCCAACAGGGCTTCGCCAAGCGCTGCGGGAGGAGGAAGATGTGTCATGGGAGGGAGAGGGAGGCGCCAGGGCTTAGGTGTCGTTGCCCTCCCTTTCCCCCACTATATATAGGGCCAAGGGAGAGGGGGGAGGCACAGCCTTGGCCCTTCCTCCAAGGAAGGGTGCGGCCAGGGAGGAGTCCCTCCTCCCCAAGGCACCTCGGAGGTGCCTTCGCCCTTTAGGACTCTTCCTCTCCCTTGATTCTTGGCGCATGGGCCTCTTGGGGCTGGTGACCTTGGACCATATAGGCCAAGGCGCACCCCCTACAGCCCATGTGGCCCCCCAGGGCAGGTGGCCCCACCCGGTGGACCCCCGGGACCCTTCCGGTGGTCCCGGTACAATACCGGTGACCCCGAAACTTGTCCCGATGGCCGAAATAGCACTTCCTATATATAATTCTTTACCTCCGGACCATTCCGGAACTCCTCGTGACGTCCGGGATCTCATCCGGGACTCCGAACAACTTTCGGGTTACCGCATACTAATATCTCTATAACCCTAGCGTCACCGAACCTTAAGTGTGTAGACCCTACGGGTTCGGGAGACATGCAGACATGACCGAGATGACTCTCCGGTCAATAACCAACAGTGGGATCTGGATACCCATGTTGGCTCCCACATGTTCCACGATGATCTCATCGGATGAACCACGATGTCAAGGACTTAATCAACCCCGTATACAGTTCCCTTTGTCTAGCGGTACGATACTTGCCCGAGATTCGATCGTCGGTATCCCGATACCTTGTTCAATCTCGTTACCGGCAAGTCTCTTTTACTCGTTCCGTAACACATCATCCCGTGATCAACTCCTTGATCACATTGTGCACATTATGATGATGTCCTACCGAGTGGGCCCAGAGATACCTCTCCGTTTACACGGAGTGACAAATCCCAGTCTCGATTCGTGCCAACCCAACAGACACTTTCGGAGATACCCGTAGTGCACCTTTATAGTCACCCAGTTACGTTGTGACGTTTGGTACACCCAAAGCACTCCTACGGTATCCGGGAGTTGCACAATCTCATGGTCTAAGGAAATGATACTTGACATTAGAAAAGCTTTAGCATACGAACTACATGATCTTGTGCTAGGCTTAGGATTGGGTCTTGTCCATCACATCATTCTCCTAATGATGTGATCCCGTTATCAACGACATCCAATGTCCATGGCCAGGAAACCGTAACCATCTATTGATCAACGAGCTAGTCAACTAGAGGCTTACTAGGGACATGGTGTTGTCTATGTATCCACACATGTATCTGAGTTTCCTATCAATACAATTATAGCATGGATAATAAACGAATATCATGAACAAGGAAATATAATAATAATCAATTTATTATTGCCTCTAGGGCATATTTCCAACAGTCCCAACTGTGGGCGAACTCGTGCCTTGAAGGCAAAGGCTGTCTCCTCATCTAAAGAAGAATCTGACAGCAGTTCTGATGATCCTGAAGACATTGGAAAGGAGCTTGCTATGCTTGTGAAGAAGTTCCAAAAAATCACCAAGAAGAAAGGCTTCAGAAAGTCTTCACGATCAAGCTCAAGGAATTATGAAGCTTCTGCTCATGACTATAAGAAGAGAACATGTCACAAGTGCAAGAAACCTGGCCACTACATCTCTAAGTGTCCACAGTGGGACAATGAGAACAAGAAGAAGAAGAAGAGCAAGGAGTATGACTCTGACGACAAGAAGAAGAAGAAATACTCAAAGTCTTCTTCCAAGTCTTCCTCCATGTCTTCGTCACACAAGGAGAGCTCATCTGGCAAGGCACGTGCGTTTGTTGGCAAGGAAATGGATTCTGAGGAGGAGTCTGATTCTGAGGAGGCGGAGATGGAGTCTGAGGAGGAGTTCGATTCTGGCGTTGCGAGTCTGGCTACAGCATACGTTGCCAAGTCCATCTTCAACACTGAAGACAATGACTTCATCACTGACACTGATGCAAATGACAAGGACTACCCCACTCCTTCCTACTGCTTCATGGCACGCGGTGCCAAGGTAAACACACGCACTACTCACTATCAAACATCTAGTGATGATGACTCTGATTGTGGTTCCAAACCCAGCTACAAAACACTTGCTAAAATTGCGACTGAACAACAAAAAGCTATGGAACACATTCAAAAACTGTTAGACAAAAGCGATGATCTGTTAGACGCTGAAATGACTCGATCTCAGTCCTTAATTGAAGACATAAAAAATCTTCACGTTAAGTATGAGGAACTTGAAAGTCGTCATGAAACGCTCTCAACAACTCATGGAAGGCTTTACTATGATTATCTTCAAAGGAAGCAAGATCTTGAGAAATTGAGAGCGGCTCATGAAGATCTTCAAAAGGAAAACGAGTCACTTCGCGCCAAACAGATCAGTTCAGCTCAGGAAGGATTTGAACCACCATGTCTTAAATGCATTGAGCGTGATAACGCTACTTCTGTTGCTGAATATTCTAATGCTACTACTGTTGCAATATCTTCAACTGTTGATGTGGTAACTAACCCCTCTGCTGAGGATACCACTGCTATTGCTGATGAGAATGTTAGGTTGAAGACACTGCTTGAAACAGGGATGTACAAAAGTCTCAAAGGGCATCAGACACTGTGTGATGTCCTCAAAAGGCAGATCCTGAACCGAAACCCTAGGAAAGAGGGTGTTGGGTTCGAAAGGAAAATGAATGCTGATGGCTCTTACTGGAAACCTGAGCAGTACCCCAAAACCACATGGGTTGCTGCAAAGGAACCTTCAGCAGATCCATCCACCCTATCTGGCTTCACTTGTGCTAATCCCATTGTTATTGATGAATCCTTTGATGCAAACTATAAACTGTTTAAGAATCAGAATGGTGAAGTGTTTGCCAGGTATATTGGTACCAACTGCAGGAATGGACCGCCTATGAAGAAGATCTGGGTGTAGAAAAGGTGTTTGGAGAATCTTCCTGTGAATGTCATCATGACACCACAGGTGAAGAAGACAAACCCCAGACCACAGGCTTCATACGGTCCAAAGGCTTCATATAGACAGAGGACTCACCTGAGTCACACTAATGCAAATGTTTTGCAGGGAAGCCATACTCAGGCCTATGAATATGAGCGCGATTCATCGAACCGCCATGTTCATAAGACCAAGAACTATTCTGCCTATTCTTATGAGTACTATTGCCACCTGCAAGACTTTTTGCTAGGGCTCCAAAGCCAAAGTTCTCAGATGCTGCACTTAGACTCATTGCTTCAAAGCCACCCTTGAAGATGTGGGTGGCTAAGAAAGCTTAACTCTCTTTTGCAGGGAAAGGTCTTCAGCAGAAAACCAAAATCGTCTGACGCTATTGCTGGGGACCTTAAACATCTTGTAGGGTGCAAGATCAAATGCCCAAATGGTCTTATTATGTACTTTGTTCATGAATCGCTTGCTACTTGCCCTATCAGTCCTAATCTCGATCTAAGCTTTAATAATCCACTGGTTCGTCAAATGTTTTTGCTTCACAATTCTCTTCGTGAAGCCTATCCCCCTAACTGCACTATAGGGTACGACACCAGCTGCTTCAGAATGGATTATTGATAGTGGGTGTACAAATCACATGACTAGCAAGCAAAGCCTTCTCATGGACTCAACTTTACGTCCATATGACAAAATTCACTTCACATTTGCTGACACTGGTAAAAGCAAGGTATTGGGTCTAGGTAGAGTTGCAATCTCAAAGGATCAACACATGGATAAAGTCATGCTTGTTGAATCCCTTGGTTTCAACTTAATGTCTATCTCAATGCTTTGCGATTTAAACATGAGTGTGATGTTTGGAAAATATCGTTGCCTTGTACTAATGGAATCTGACAAGTCTCTAGTGTTTGAAGGGTATCGGAAAGATGATTTGTACGTGGTAGATTTCTCAGCAGGACCACAACTTGCAGTATGTCTTCTAGCAAAAGCTTCTAAATGCTGGCTCTGGCATCGAAGGCTAGGGCATGCTGGCATGAGGAACCTCCACACCCTTGCAAGGAAGAAGCATGTCATAGGCATCGAGGGCGTCAAGTTCAAGAAGGATCACTTATGCGGTGCCTGTGAAGCAGGAAAGATGACGAGGGCCAAGCATCCCTCGAAGACAATCATGACAACGACTCAACCCTTCGAACTGCTCCACATGGATCTTTTCGGTCCCACTCATTACTCAACTCTTACTACTACTGCTTGTCTCTATGGCTTTGTCATTGTTGATGATTATTCAAGATATACTTGGGTGCATATAATCCTCTACAAGACTGAAGTGCAGGATGTCTTCAGACGCTTCGCCAGTCGAGCAATGAACAACTATGGCACCAAGATAAAGCACATCAGAAGTGACAATGGCACTGAATTCAAGAACACTGGCCTAGATACATATCTTGATACCTTAGGCATCACACATGAATTCTCAGCTCCGTACACGCCACAGCAGAATGGCGTCGTCGAACACAAGAACAGAACACTTATTGAGATGGCCCGGACGATGCTTGATGAATACAAGACTCCAAGAAAATTCTGGCCGGAAGCCATTGATACTGCATGCCATATCATCAACCGTGTTTATCTTCACAAGCTTCTGAACAAGACATCCTATGAGCTCCTTACTGGCAAGAAGCCAAATGTCAGTTACTTCAGAGTATTTGGCGCCAGGTGCTGGATCAAGGATCCACATCACACTTCAAAATTTGCACCAAAAGCACATGAGGGTTTTATGCTTGGATATGGAAAGGATTCGCACTCCTACAGAGTCTTCAACCTTTTTCACTATAAAGTGGTTGAAATAGTGGATGTGCGGTTTGATGAGACGAACGGCTCACAAAGAGAGCACCTGCCAAATGTGCTAGATGAAGGTCCATCTAGTGAATCAATCAAACTTATGGGAACTGGAGAAATCATACCGTCTGAAGCTCAGCCTGAAGAGGAACTTATCATCTCCGCACCTGATCAGCCTGAAGACAATGCTCAGCCTGAAGACAATCCCTCTAACGATGACAATGATCAGCAAGAGCAAAATCTTCGTCATGTACATCCTCGTGTTGCAAATGAAGTACAGATTGAGAGAATAATTGATAGCATCAATGCACCAGGTCCACTCACTCGTTCAAGGGCAACACAGCTAGATAATTTCTGTGGGCACTTCGCATTCGTCTCAATATCTGAACCCAAGAAAGTTGAAGAAGCCTTCATGGAACCTGAATGGATTCAAGCTATGCAAGAAGAGCTTCAACAGTTTGAGCTGAATAATGTATGGGAACTGGTTAAGCGTCCTGATCCTCGCAAGCACAATATAATAGGCACCAAATGGATATATCGCAACAAGCAAGATGAGCATGGTCAAGTTGTCAGAAACAAAGCTCGTCTCGTTGCTCAAGGATACACTCAAGTTGAAGGGATTGACTTCGATGAAACATTTGCTCCTGTGGCTAGACTTGAAGCCATACGCATACTGCTGGCCTATGCAAATCATCATAACATACTTCTATATCAAATGGATGTGAAGAGCGCTTTTCTCAATGGCAAGATTGAAAAAGAAGTGTATGTTGCACAACCGCCTGGCTTTGAAGATCCAAAACATCCTGACATGGTGTACAAGCTCAACAAGGCACTGTATGGCCTCAAACAAGCCCCTCGAGCTTGGTATGACACACTCAAATACTTCCTGAAGAGCAAAGGCTTCAAACCTGGTTCCCTCGACCCCACTCTCTTCATGAAGACATATGATGGTGAACTGTTTGTGTGCCAAATATATGTCGATGACATTATCTTCGGCTGCACCAATCAGAAATACAGTGAAGAGTTTGGATATATGATGCAAGAGCAATATCAGATGTCCATGATGGGTGAGCTGAAGTTCTTCCTTGGTCTTCAAATACGTCAGCAACGCAACGACATCTTCATATCTCAAGAGAAGTACCTCAAAGATTGCCTGAAGAAATTTGGTATGCAAGACTGCAAAGGCTTCACGACGCCAATGCCAGCCAAACATCATCTGGGTCCCGGCGACAATGGTAAAGAGTTCGATCAAAAGGTATACCGCTCCATGATTGGTTCTTTACTTTATCTATGTGCATCTAGGCCAGATATTATGCTTAGTGTTTGCATGTGTGCTCGATTCCAAGCAGCACCAAAGGAATCGCATCACTTAGCTGTGAAGCAAATTCTTCGATATTTGGCTTACACCCCAACACTAGGATTATGGTATCCAAAGGGCTCAGAGTTTGGTCTGGTTGGATTCTCGGATGCTGATTATGCTGGTGACAAGGTGGATCGCAAGTCTACATCAGGCACATGTCATTTTCTGGGACGATCACTTGTATGTTGGTCTTCAAAGAAGCAGAACTGTGTATCTCTCTCCACTGCTGAATCTGAATACATTGCTGCTGGATCTTGCTGCGCTCAGCTTCTATGGATGAAGCAAACACTCAAAGACTATGGCATTCATCTGAAGCAAGTGCCACTCTACTGCGACAATGAAAGCGCCATCAAGATCGACAACAACCCAGTTCAGCACTCGAAGACAAAGCACATTGAAATTCGTCATCACTTTCTCAGAGATCATGTTGTGAAGGAAGATATTGATATTATACACGTCAACACTGAAGAGCAATTGGTAGATATCTTCACCAAGCCCTTGGATGAGAAGAGATTTTGCAAGTTACGGTGTGAGCTAAATATCTTGGAATCCTCAAATGTCCTGTGATCAGGCGCACATCCTAACACTTATGCATATTGATGACTTAGATGTGCAACACACGAAGTAAAGTATATCTTCAATCAATGAAGACATACATTCTAAGTGTGAATACATTAATGTGGAATTTGACTTCGGAGCGCCACGATAATTATGCGCCGTGTCTGGGTCTGATACTTCCTATACGATGGGTAACGCCACCACCAAATTCTTCTGTTTGAAGTGTTTCACCCATGCGTTGCATTTGCTATGTCTTCACATTTGGTTTGGCTTCAATCTCAACATGTCTTCATGATTATCTTCACTATGTTGATTATATATATATACTAGTGTTCTGTCCTCTACAGCATTCACTTATAGCTATGTCTTCTTGTTGAATCTTTTGAACTAAGTGAATGTGATCGGACCCTAACCTCTCTATGCTTTCTATCTCAAACTCTATCTCTTCAAATCATATGCATTCTCTTGAAACGGTCGAATGTCTTCTCTGCGTCCTTGTCAGCAGAAGATACAGAGACATACATTAAGTCCGCTTTCAATGCAAATTCCTTCACCTAAAACCCGGAGAAGTGAGAACGACCACCCGACAATCTAGGCGTGCGTGAGAACGTGGAACAACCTCCGATATGTTGCATGATGCCCACGTGTCCTTCAGATGTGAATCGCTAGGGGTACCTGTGTAATAACGTTGTGCCGTCCCTGTCCCTATAAATACACGCCTCACCACAGTCATTATCCTTTCTTCCACTCTCGCACAAACCCTAGCGCCACCACTAGCCCTCGACGACGCCGGCGACGAAGCGCTTAGCTGCCGCAAACTCTTCGACGCCGTCTTCACGCCGGCCACGGACATCGTCTTCTCCGTCGTCGGCGTAGGTGTCCTCCGTTGCCAAGTTAGGGCATGAACGATCGAACTGCTCGGCCTCCTCTTCCACTCAGTCTAGCAGTTCTTCGTGTGGTAAATAAAACTTCCTTTTTACGGCCCCTTTGATCCTATAGATTCGTCACTTTCTACCACAAGCAGTTTCTGTTCACACAAGTTGGATCTATTTCATACTGCATCTCATAATATGCCTAGTATGTTCACTTATGCTTCACAAAGTAGTTAGATTTCTCACTTGTACTGATCCGTGGATTCGTACAAATCTGGAACCAACTCCTTATCTATGAGTGAATGTCTTCGCATGATGAGGTCAATGTCTTCTAAACTGATTTATCTTCAAAATCTTCTGAGAATGCATATGACCTCTTCCCCTTCCCTCGCACCTTAATGCTGTCACAGGTACATGTCCGTGGGAGAATCCCTTGGTTCTCATAGTCTGCATTCATTTGCAGAATTCTTACAGCATCATATAAATTCTCCCGAAGCCAATTCCTATTTGTCCAGCAAGCGAAAACCTTTGAAGCCTTTGAACGTATTGAAGTCATTCAGTTTAAAGTTCATGGCCGCAGAGAAATCAGCAAGGAAGGGTGGCAGAAAGCGTCGAGGTGAAACATCAAGAGATCTGCCCGATGACCTCTCAGAGCTGTACAAGACAGATCCAGAAGAGGATTACAATCAGCGCAAGACACGAATCCAATGGATTCGACAATATTGGGCAGAACAGTGGTTCAAGTACAGGTTTGTGACCAAGGAATATGCTGAGAAGAATGCCATCAAGCGACCATGGGGAGACATCCTATACAGAAATCTTCAACCCAGGTCCAGAAATGAAGCCATTGAACAAGGCTTCTATCCCTACATGGTCCGTGGACCACAGCCTGCGGATGCTGACCCATCGTCATTGCTATGGTGTCGTGACAACAATCTGTTCAAGCGCAACTTCCAGTTTGCCTAGAATTCAGCGAAGCAGAATAAGAAGTCATTGGGACTAGACTTCAACCCTGGTCCCTCTGCTCCCCGTGCCGATGGCACCCGCGAAGCTGAACCCAATCTTGTTGGGCCCTTCTACAACCTAGAAGGTCTCATCACTCATATCATGGTTCAAGGGACAGCCATGGATGAGCCTGCAGATGACGCTGAATCTGATGAAGCGCCTGCACCTCCGAAGCCAAAGAAACTGAAGCAGCCTAAAGCTTCAAAGCCTGCCTCAGCACCAAAAATCTCATGGGCGAAGCCACTGGCTACTGCACCTCCTGAAGACAGTGTGCAGTCTGAAGATTTGTCATGCATCTCCAAGCCCTCGAAAGTCAAGATGCCTCTGCAACACACCAGCCAAGAACTGACTGCTGCTGCTATTCTACGCAACGACGCCATTGATCTGTCCAGCGATGAAGATCTTGCAGATGACGCTCTTGAGCAACTGATCAAGAGCAAAGAAGAAGCAGAAATCTTCAATGATTTGCCTCTCTTTGACGTGGCAATCATCCACAACTTCATTGATGAGTGGTTTGACACACCCAACCTCAGCTTTGAAGATCTGCAACTTCCAATTGGCCTCAGTGTCGCCTTCCATGGCGCCATTGCTTCAGAGCTAGCTATAGCTTAGTGCATCATTGAACTGAAGCAAAAGATCGACTTTGAGAAAGCTCAGTTCAAGAAGCACATGGCCAAGCTCAGCGAGCAAGAGGTCAAAAATTTCAAGATCATGCTGCACGAACTCAAAGAAGCCTTTCTCAAGAAGCGTGAAGAAGCTCAAGGTTCTCGTGAGCGCATGAAGAGCCTGGCTGACAAGTGTGTGCAAGCCTACAATGAGGCTGAGAAGCGCAAGGCCCTTGGTCGTCCTGGCATCGACCCCAGGATGGCTGCAAAGAAGAAGAAGAAGCCAGCTGTGGCCGAACCCGAAGCACCAAGGTAGGAAGCACATCACATTGTCTTCCCAGCCAGCATGACTGGCTCGAAGCCAAAGGTCAGGTCAACCGCTTCAGAACTGAAGAAGACGAGGACTGCTGAGGCTGAAGCGAGAAAGAGGAAACATCTTGAAGCCTCTGCTGCTGCTCCTTCCAAGAAGAAGCGCAAGACCAAGAAGGATCGGGCTGCTCCCATAGAGCCCTTAGTTGTTGAACCTATCTCCATGGTTCGCCCTGCTGCTGAACATCAAGAGCGCCAACTGACTGTCCATGAGCCTGCTTTCACAGAGGCTCATGAAGCTGAAGACATTCCAGCAGCTGATCCCACCGCTGCTGAAGACATTGGTCATCATGACAATGTTGAAGATGATGTAGTTCTTCCTCAGATCGAGCACAACTTGGTATCATCGCCTGTGCTTACGCACATCGAACTCATCAGCATTGGTCGTCCTCTGACGCCAATTGCTCAAGATGCATCATGGGATGATCACCCACAACAACAAGTCACACCACCCCGGCAAGAAGAAGAAGATGACTTTGAGGCCCAGCCAACTCCGTCTCCAGAGGCGTCGCCAGCATTATGCAGGCTTCGCAAAGGACCAAGGTCTCAAGTCCCTCTTTCGAGCGTTCCAGAAGGAGAAGTGCCCCACCAATCTGTTGCATGTCAAGTGTTTCCAGATGCCACTCCTACCGTGAATGTCTCCAAGTCTGAGGCTAAAGCTGCTGAAGACATTCCGGCTGCATCAGCCGACGACACACAAGAAGAAGAACGTGTCCCTACTCCCCCCACTACTGAAGAAGTTGTTCTCGAGGAGAACGTGTCAGTGCCCGACCCTCCAGCTCATCAAGTGGAGGTTGAGAATCTTGAGGCTGCCACCCCCAACATAAATGAAGCCAATGACGTAGTCATGGTTGAAGCAAATGTGGAGCCTGCACCAATGCCAAAAGTCAATGAAGCCAATGATGCAACTGCTCCTGAAGCCTCTGCTGTGCAGCCCAACGCCTCTGCCACTACTCCTGTTCCTGCACCTGCTGCTGGACCTCAGTTTGATTATCATGTTGAGCACAGGCCTCAGGTACAGAAGCCAATGCCAAGGTTTCCCAGGTTTCCAGGTCCTGCATCAGCACCCGGATCCTTTAATGTCAACGGCTTCAAAGCAGACAACACCTTCTTCAATAGCGCCAAGAACCCCTACTCAAGGGAAAGAATATATTCTGATCGGTTCTGGAGCTATCCGCAGCGAAGTTATTACTCATGCATTCTGTACAATCAAGGTTGCATTTTCCCTCATATGCGTCTTGACACTGAAGCCATAACTGGTCTGCCTTGCTTGGAAGAAGCTCTGGATTGCTTCAAAGAGTCTGGATTGTTGCCTTTCGTCACCGACCAAGAGCACTGGAACGAAGAGTTGCTGCTCCAATTCTATGCCACTCTTCACATTCGTGGCTACAACAGAGATCCGAAGACTTGGGTCCTTGAGTGGATGACCGGCAATGTTCATCATGAAGCCAAAGCCTTTGATATCATTGAGCTCACTGGTCTGCCCACTCCTGGAGATCTTTTTGAACCTGGTTGCCAGCTTCACAGTGCAGCTATGGAGAGCATCTTTCAGAAGCCTGAACCGAACATGAGTCAGATGCTTAGCATGATGAAGCCTTTGCCTCCAGATGCTGCATATCCTAAGGAGTTCTTTGTTGAAGACCTTGAGTATCTGCCACGCACTATCTATCACATTATCAGGCGAACTCTCTGGCCCATCAAAGGACATTCTCCACATGCAAAGCTGGAAGGTGCAATGAAGACTTTGGTCTTTTATATTCTTCACGGCAAATGCTTCAATGCACAAGACTTCTTCATCCGCCAACTTGCTGCATCAGGATCTGATCTTTTTGGCTTGAAGTTTTACGCTCCATGGATAATGCGGCTGATCAAACTACACTCAGCTGTCTCATATCAGCCCTCTGCTCACAATCATCGGATCTTTCTGCCTGACGTTGATATGTCCGTTGAAGCCATTTATCCAGAGCCTGCCAAGGAGCCTCTTAGTCTTCAGAATGCTGAGCATCAAAGCTTCTCTCAAAACATTGAAGGAGTTGAAGCAGTCACTCGTGTTTATCCTCTGGCTGGTACTACACGTGCACCTCATCGTGCCCTCACTGAAGCCATTGAAAGCACTATTGCCCAACGGCCCAAGAAGCGATCTCGTGTTCTCAATGACCGAGAGCTTCTGGTTGCCCTTCATCAAAAACAGGATAGGCATCATGACTGGCTGAAGCGCCAAATGCAAAGCCTCTTGGTGGATGTCAACCGCATTCACAATCTTGCCACCAAGAATGCCTTTGTTGCCCATGAAACCTGTCGGCGTACATGGAAAGGGCTGACGCTTATGTGTTTTGAAGATGATCTTCAAGAGGATGGCTTCTCTGAACGTTTCAAGTTTGACTCTACACCTCCAAGAAGGATTGTGTTGCGACGAACTCCGCCTCTTGAAGACTCTGAGTTCTCTTCCTCCGCGGCAACTATGAATGCCAGAGTGATCGAGGACGAAGACGATGCCACTTCACTGCCCCCTACTTCTGCACGCATCGACACTGCTCCTAGTTCGTCTACACCGCCGAACAACACTGACGACCTTGCTGCTTCACCTACTCCTCATGGGAACGAGTAGATGCTCTATGTCTTCAAACCTTTTTGGTCCTTACTGACAAAAGGGGGAGAAGCATATGAGTTTGATAGTCTTCAAGCGGGTCCATATGGGCGGTTACTTTATGTTTTGCCTAGTGTTTACAACTCTCGTTTTGATACATTTGGTTCTTTGAGTTGTAACACTTAAACTCGATGGTCGTCTGCTACTTATTTGCAATTCTATGATGCGATGATAAATTCCGCATGTGCGACAATAAATTCCGCACTTAGATCATTTTGCAGACGTCCATTTTTCATTATGCATGTCATTATCTTCACATACTTTCCATGCATGATGAATTGTCATCATAAGTTGAAGAGGATCTCCACAAGTACAACCTGCCATGTGCATTTGCATTCCAAAAGCAAATTACTTATATGCACATCTTCAGGGGGAGCCCTTGCAACTTATGAAGACAATTCTCTATCCTTTACAATTTCACATATTATATTCGCCGTTGAAAACTTCAACTAGTTTGTCATCAATCACCAAAAAGGGGGAGATTGTAAGTGCATCTAGTGCCACCCCTAGTTGGTTTTGGAGTATTGACGACAAACCTAGTTGAGGGACTAATGTGTTTGTGAGAATTGCAGGATAACACAGGTATAAGTCCCTCATTGATTCGGTTTTCCTACCAAAGATGACCCCTAAAAATGTATGAAGACATTGAAGTCAAAGGTGGTATGTGAAGACATTCACATTGAAGACTATGACAAGAGAAGACATCGCGTGAAGACTATGGAGCGCGAAGACTTAGCAGTTTTGTCGTTCTGTGTTTTTCTTTGTTGAGTCATAGGAACCACCTTACTGTTAAGTGGGGTCCAAGAGAACCAGTCAGAATGACTGAAGTGATGCTAAACCAAAATCCTATGTCTTCGAGTGAAGACTATGAGAGCGAATCTTGTCCAGAGTTGGACAAGTCAGCTTTGCTTGTAGCCCAAGTAAAGTTGCCATGTGTGTTTGAAATCTGACCGTTGGAACACGTGTCAGTTCCTTAGTGACCCAGGGTCATTTCGGACAAATCAAGTCGGGTTGCCTAGTGGCTATAAATAGTCCACCCCCTACAACCATAAACGGTTGGCTTTTCAGAGTTAGAGTACGGCTTTTGTCGTTTGAGAGCAACCCACCTCGAAGCCTTTGAGAGAGAATTCCTTGCGAGGATAAAGCCCTAAACACCCAGAGCCAAAGAGTGTTAGGCATCACTTAAGTCTTCCTGACTGTGTGATCTGAAGACTTATTACACTTGAGGACTGTGAATCCTCCAGCCGGTTAGGCGTCGCGTTCTGAGCATCCAAGAGTCATTGTGGATCGCCGGTGAACGAAGTCTGTGAAGGTTTGGAAGTCTACCTTGAAGACTTACCAGAGTGATTGGGCGAGGACTGGGTGTCCTTAGCTCAAGGGGAATAAGGTGAAGACGAGGTCTTCTGAGTTGAATCTCAGCCTCCCTAACCAGACGTACAGTTGTCACAGCAACTGGAACTGGTCCAACAAATCATTGTCTTCAACGAGTCACTGGTTTCATCCTTCCCTTCCCTTTACTTACTGTTGGTGCTTGTGAAGTCATTGTACGATTGCATCACCAGTTGGCTTCACTGAGCGTTTACTTGTTCTGATTGGCTTCACAATATCTTCCTACCTGATCCTTACTGCCTAGCTGCTATTAGTCATTGTGCTTTCACTTCATTGAATACTTGACTATGGTTTGCCTAGTGTAGTCTACCTTCCGCTGCATAGTAATAGGTTTATTTTTATCGTTTGTCTTCGAAACTTACATGTTTTGAAGACTTTCAAAAAATCGCCTATTCACCCCCCCCTCTAGTCGATCACTGGCACTTTCATCCTTCCACGACGACATCTTCTACGACGGCGAGGGAACCATGCCTTCGGCGGCGGCGAAGAGCTCCGGCGACGACAAGAGGGGACATAGCAAGAGTTGTGAGAGTGAGCGAGTGGGGTGGAGTGTGAGCAAAGCGAGTGGTGGGCGAGCGCGGCTTTGTTATGTACGCACGACCTAACGGTCGTCAACCCATTCGCCGTCTGCTTTGACCGACATGGCACCTGACCGGTGGGTCAGCCATGTCAGAAATCGGGTTAGCTGCTGCAAAACGGTCATTTGTGTTTATTGAAAAAATTTACGAGCAAAGTGGTTTATTTTTGAAAGGCGCTAGCAATGTGGCTATAAATCCGAACACAAACTTCAGATGTGATGTTTTTTTGCGATTCACTCGTGGGCCGGCCGGCTCATGCGTCCGGATAATTATGCGTGGCCTAGCTTGAGACCTATCGGGTTGCTTGGGTGGGACGATGAGTGTGCCGCGATTGACGGCGGCTGCTACTACCTACTACTACGGGGTAGGCTGCACGCTCATATTTTCTTTCTCTATCCTCACGTGGCTCCGACGATTTTGTTTTCCCTTCGAGAAGGCGAGTATCCCGGCGTCGGCGCTTTTCCACCGCGCGCACGAGGTCGGGGAACGCTTCTTTCGTCTCTGCGGTCTGCAGAGTGAGTGCAGCAGACTGCAGTGGCACCACGGTATCCGGCGTCTGTCTACGGCGACGCTGCTAGGCCATTTCTTAAGCAAAGTGGGCCGTTCGTATACAGCAAGTAGGCTCAGGCTCGTCTCGTGCCATTTGGGGGCAGAAAGCAGCCCATGACTTCGGTCTAGCATAGTGTTCACTTTTTGGGGCTGAAATCCCAAATCTACATTCGGTGCCATGTGTCTGAGCCACTGAAAAAAAAATAGCGTGCTGTATCGCCGCTAATAGCACGCTATAGCATATAGAGAATTGTCTCGCTAAATAAACCAAATGTACAATGCCTTGCTAATAACGCGTTATAGCGCGTTATAGCACGCTAATAGCATATTTTTAAAGGTGACGCTATTTTCTGTAGCGCGCTATTTGAGCTCACCATAAATTTTCTACCAGCAACTAGGCTCGATGGGATATGTTGGTGGTGCAAATAAGAAATGAACGCATAACTCATTGCCTAAGCTGGGAAAAGATGAGTGGATTGTTAGAAAGTTAGGCAGATTTCGTGGAAGCTTAAGCCTGATTAGTATCTTCCCCAAAATCAATTTTGCCCATCACCCGGTGCAAGGTTCTCATATGACGGGGTTTCGCAGACCTGCTCTCTTTCGAAGGGTTGTGCACGCAGTTGCTGAAAAATGGTCGCCAAAGAAGCAGCTCATCATAAAGGAACTCGATAGATGTGTATGTAGAATATTCTTTATGTTGTGCTATGTGCAGTCTCTATCCTTTGTATCTCCTCTACATAGAGGAGACACATGAAGGGGTGACAAGATGCAAGTGACACGTGGTGAAACGACTTTTTGAAAGTACAAAATATGTCCACAAAGTGCTCAAGCTTTGGCACTTATACCCATATCTAGGCAGGGCACTACCATGCAAAAAAACCTACTTATTTCAGCAAGGCGCATAACATTAGCCGCACTCGAACATGATTCACGAAACACGACACGTGCGCCCCCTATGTGGCGTGAAGTGAGTGAGTAAGCGCGTGCATGATTGCTATCTTTTTTTATACTACAAGGAGTGGTATAGCATCCCGCCGTTCATACTGCTCTTTAAAAAAAATTCACGAATACGCAAAGGGTTTGGAGATGTTGGAACGACCTAAACCAGAGCGACCCTCGGAGGGAATCTCCGGGACGCGAAGGACGGAGGAGGGACGTCGCGGCGAGAGGAAAGCACGAGTAAGCATTTCACCCCGCTTTCATACGGCCGGTGCTCGCGCCCGTGACCCGTCCGACAGTGGTCGCGGGCGAGGCGCGACGTGCAAAATTAAAACCGGAGCGTGCCGCCCCCGCCGGTCGTGGCCATGATTTCAAGACGACGGCCTCGCCCGCTGTCCCGCTCGCTCAGCGCGCCAGGTGAGAGGCATCGAAACGTCGTACGCACTTGCTGTCAGCCCAGCCGCGCCGCTGTTTAGTCTCTACAGCGGCGGCTGCAAGTGCGCTTCTGTTTACTGCTACGACTGAAGCTTCGGGCTTTAGTGATTCCACGCTCTGCGCGTGTGCTCCATCCATTTATCTTGTTGGAAAAGGGCGTTTGCCCGATTTCATTAACCAAAGCAGAGAGCTGCAACCTGCAAGAGCCAAAGTGTATAATGGAAACGTTAACCCCGAAAAACTACTACTCCTGCGTACCAGGATACCATCGACCATGCAGGTTCTGAACCACAACTGGAGTTCAGAGACGGAGTATCAGGATAGACTTTAGTTTGCTCGGGCGCGGTCTTTGGGGCGAAAACACATGATCTTTAGTGGTTGGATCCAGCAACTGCGGCGTCGTTGTGTCATTCTCTTTCTCAAGTCGTCGCTGTTGAAGAAGCCTTGGTTGGCGCCAAAGGCAGTGGTGTTGCATGGTGTGTGCTGCAGTTATATTTGGAGCAAATCCAACGCGCCGACCTAAATAGTTTGTGTGTGTCCGTTTGCGTTGGAGTGGACCAAAACGACGGCCCAACATGCCGATTTAAACCAAAAAAATCATCCGCTCGGTGTTCGTTTGGACGCATTTCAAGCCTAAATTTGCTTCCGATTTGCATCCACACGGAGATGAGACGGACGCGCCGCGCGTCCTCTCTGTGTCCGCCATGGCCCTACTTGTCGGCCGCCCAATGACCGCACAAGATCGTATTAAACGCGACCACCTACCTCGGGCCCGCTTGGCAGTGGGTGGAAGCCCGACGAGCTCATCCTTTCTAATGCAAGCGTGTGTGCGTGGGGGGAGGGGGGGGGGGCTCATCCACTTACCCTCCCCCGTTCACATCTGGCCAAGCTTGTCCCCCCCGCTGACGACAGCAGAACCCTAGCCATGGGTTTCTTTGGGAAGAGCAAGGGGAAGCTTCATGCCGGTGCCAGCTCGTCCCGCGCGCCTCCTACATTGTAGCCGCCAACTCATGCACGCGGTGGGCCATGGGATAGGATCCACATCCCCGTGTACCAAGCGCGCTGGCACTGGCAGTACCGCCAGCCGTTGCCGTATTCGGATGTCAACCTGCCCCACGGCTGGCATCTAGATCCACACCGCATCCCCGTGTCGGTGGTGCCGCGATCACCGTGGGCGCGCCCAGAGGAGGTGCATCGACGCCTGATGTCTGCTACACAACCTTCTTTTTGTAGACGTTGTTGGGCCTCCAAGTGCAGAGGTTTGTAGGACAGTAGCAAATTTCTTTCAAGTGGATGACCTAAGGTTTATCAATCTGTGGTAGGCGTAGGATGAAGATGGTCTCTCTCAAACAACCCTGCAACCAAATAACAAAGAGTCTCTTGCGTCCCAACACACCAATACAATGGTAAATTGTATAGGTGCACAAGTTCGGCGAAAAGATGGCGATGCAAGTGCAATATGGATGGTAGATATAGGTTTTTGTAATGTGAAATTATAAAAACAGCAAGGTAACTAATGATAAAAGTGAGCGAAAACGGTATTGCAATGCGTTGAAACAATGTCTATGATTCATACTTTCACTAGTGCAAGTTCTCTCAACAACGATAACATAATTAGATCATATAACTATCCCTCAACATGCAACAAAGAGTCACTCCAAAGTTACTAATAGCGGAGAATAAACGAAACCATTATTGTAGGGTACGAAACCACCTCAAAGTTATTCTTTCCGATCCATTGGCTATTCTTATAAGTGTCACAAAACTGTTGGGGAACGTTGCAGAAAACAAAAAATTTCCTACTCGTTTCACCAAGATCCATCTAGTAGTTCATCTAGCAACGAGTGATCGGATGCATCTACATACCTTTGTAGATCGCGAGCGGAAGCGTTCAAAGAACGGGGATGATGTAGTCGAACACGACGTGATTCAAATCACCGGAGATCCTAGCACCGAACGGACGGTACCTCCGCGTTCAACACACGTACGGAACGGATGACGTCTCCTCCTTTCTTGATCCAGCAAGGGGGAAGGAGAGGTTGATGAAGATCCAGCAGCACGACGGCGTGGTGGTGGATGCAGGGCGTCACAGTAGCAGGGCTTCGCCTATACTACGAGAGAGAGAGACGTAACGGGGAGAGAGGGAGGCGCCAGGGGCTGGTGTGTCAAGTCCCTCCTCTCCCCCACTATATATAGGAGGGCCAAGGGGGGGTGGTGCGCCAGCCTAGGAGATCCAATCTCCTAGGTGCGGCGGCCAAGGGGAGGTTTCCCTCCCCCCCAAGGCACCTAGAGGTGCCTTCCACCATTGGGACTCTTCCCTTAAGTGGAACCCTAGGCGCATGGGCTTTTGGGGCTGGTGACCTTGGCCCATCTAGGCCAAGGCGCACCCCCTACAGCCCATGTGGCCCCCCGGGACAGGTGGCCCCACCCGGTGGGCCCCCGGGACCCTTCCGGTGGTCCCGGTACAATACCGATAACCCCGAAACTTGTCCCGATGGCTGAAACAGCACTTCCTATATATAATTCTTTACCTCCGGACCATTCCGGAACTCCTCGTGATGTCCGGGATCTCATCCGGGACTCCGAAAAACATTCGGGTTACTGCATATACATATCTTCACAACCCTAGCGTCACCGAACCTTAAGTGTGTAGACCCTACGGGTTCGGGAGACATGCAGACATGACCGGGACGACTCTCCGGTCAATAACCAACAGCGGGATCTGGATACCCATGTTGGCTCCCACATGCTCCACGATGATCTCATCGGATGAACCACGATGTCGAGGATTTAATCAACCCCGTATACAATTCCCTTTGTCAATCGGTATGTTACTTGCCTGAGACTCGATCGTTGGTATCCCAATACCTTGTTCAGTCTCGTTACCGGCAAGTCACTTTACTCATACCGTAATGCATGATCCCGTGATCAACCACTTGGTCACCTTGAGCTCATAATGATGATGCATTATCGAGTGGGCCCAGTGATACCTCTCCGTTATATGGAGTGACAAATCCCAGTCTCGATCCGTGTCAACCCAACAGACACTTTCGGAAATACCTGTAGTGCACCTTTATAGTCACCCAGTTACGTTGTGACGTTTGATACACCCAAAGCACTCTTACGGTATCCGGGAGTTACACGATCTCATGGTCAAAGGAAAAGATACTTGACATTGGAAAAGCTCTAGCAAACGAACTACACGATCTTGTGCTATGCTTAGGATTAGGTCTTGTCCATCACATCATTCTCCTAATGATGTGATCCCATTATCAATGACATCCAATGTCCATAGCCAGGAAACCATGACTATCTGTTGATCAACGAGCTAGTCAACTAGAGGCTTACTAGGGACATATTATGGTCTATGTATTCACACGTGTATTACGATTTCTGGATAATACAGTTATAAAATGAATAAAGACAATTATCATGATCAAAGAAATATAATAATAATACTTTTATTATTGCCTCTAGGGCATATTTCCAACAGTCTCCCACTTGCACTAGAGTCAATAATCTAGTTACATTGTGATGAATCGAACACCCATGGAATTCTGGTGTTGATCATGTTTTGCCCTAGGGAGAGGTTTAGTCAACGGATCTGCTATATTCAGGTCCGTATGTACTTTACAAATCTCTATGTCTCCATCTTGAACATTTTCACGAATGGAGTTGAAGCGACGCTTGATGTGCCTTGTCTTCTTGTGAAACCTGGGCTCCTTGGCAAGTGCAATAGCTCCAGTGTTATCACAGAAGAGTTTGATTGGCCCCGATGCATTGGGTATGACTCCTAGGTCGGTGATGAACCCCTTCACCCATATTGCTTCATGTGCTGCCTCCGAGGCTGCCATGTACTCCGCTTCACATGTAGATCCCGCCACGACGCTCTGCTTGCAGCTGCACCAGCTCACTGCTCCACCATTCAACATATACACGTATCCGGTTTGTGACTTAGAGTCATCCAGATCTGTGTTGAAGCTAGCGTCGACGTAAGCCTTTACGACGAGCTCTTCGTCACCTCCATAAATGAGAAACATTTCCTTAGTCCTTTTCAGGTACTTCAGGATATTCTTGACCGTTGTCCAGTGTTCCTTGCCGGGATTACTTTGGTACCTTCCTACCAAACTTACGGCAAGGTTTACATCAGGTCTGGTACACAGCATGGCATACATAATAGAACCTATGGCTGAGGCATAGGGGATGACACTCATCTCTTCTATATCTTCTGCCGTGGTCGGGCATTGAGCCGAGCTCAATCTCACACCTTGCAAAACAGGCAAGAACCCTTTCTTGGACTGATCCATTTTGAACTTCTTCAAAATCTTATCAAGGTATGTGCTTTGTGAAAGACCTATGAGGCGTCTCGATCTATCTCTATAGATTGTGATGCCTAATATATAAGCAGCTTCTCCAAGGTCCTTCATTGAAAAACTCTTATTCAAGTAGGCCTTGATGCTGTCCAAGAGTTCTATATCATTTCCCATCAAAAGTATGTCATCTACATATAGTATGAGAAATGCTACAGAGCTCCCACTCACTTTCTTATAAACGCAGGCTTCTCCATAAGTCTGCGTAAACCCAAACGCTTTGATCATCTCATCAAAGCGAATGTTCCAACTCCGAGATGCTTGCACCAGCCCATAAATCGAGCGTTGGAGCTTGCACACCTTGTTAGCATTCTTAGGATCGACAAAACCTTCTGGCTGCATCATATACAATTCTTCCTTAAGGAAACCATTAAGGAATGTCGTTTTGACGTCCATTTGCCATAATTCATAATCGTAGAATGCGGCAATTGCTAACATGATCCGGACAGACTTCAGCTTCGCCACCGGTGAGAAAGTCTCATCGTAGTCAACCCCTTGAACTTGTCGATAACCCTTAGCGACAAGCCTAGCTTTATAGATGGTCACATTACCATCCGCGTCTGTTTTCTTCTTAAAGATCCATTTATTTTCTATGGCTCGCCGTTCAACGGGCAAGTCAGTCAAAGTCCATACTTCGTTTTCATACATGGATCCTATCTCGGATTTCATGGCTTCTAGCCATTTGTTGGAATCCGAGCCCGCCATCGCTTCTTCATAGTTCGAAGGTTCACCGCTGTCTAACAACATGATTTCCAAGACAGGGTTGCCGTACCACTCTGGTGCAGAACGTGTCCTTGTGGACCTTCGAATTTCAGTAGGAGCTTGATCAGAAGTATCTTGATCATCATGAATAACTTCCTCTCTAGTCGGTGCAGGAACCTCAGGAACATTTTCTTGAGTTGCGCCATTTACCGGTTCAAGAGGCAATACTTCATCAAGTTCTACTTTCCTCCCACTTACTTCTTTCGAGAGAAACTCTTTCTCTAGAAAGGGTCCATTCCTGGCAACAAAGATCTTGCCTTCGGATCTGAGGTAGAAGGTATACCCAGCAGTTTCTTTAGGGTATCCTATGAAGACGCATTTTTCCGACTTGGGTTCGAGCTTTTCAGGTTGAAGTTTCTTGACATAAGCATCGCATCCCCAAACTTTTAGAAACGACAGCTTAGGTTTCTTCCCAAACCATAATTCATACGGTGTCATCTCAACGGATTTCGACGGAGCCCTATTTAAAGTGAATGCGGCAGTCTCTAAAGCATAGCCCCAAAAAGATAGCGGTAAATCGGTAAGAGACATCATAGATCGCACCATATCTAATAGAGTGCGATTACGACGTTCGGACACACCGTTACGCTGAGGTGTTCCAGGCGGCGTGAGTTGTGAAACTATTCCACATTTTCTTAAGTGTGTGCCAAATTCGTGACTCAAGTATTCTCCTCCACGATCTGATCGTAGAAACTTGATTTTCCTGTCACGTTGATTTTCAACCTCACTCTGAAATTCCTTGAACTTTTCAAAGGTTTCAGACTTGTGTTTCATTAAGTAGACATACCCATATCTACTCAAGTCATCAGTGAGGGTGAGAACATAACGATAGCCACCGCGAGCCTCAACACTCATTGGACCGCACACATCAGTATGTATGATTTCCAATAAGTTGGTTGCTCGCTCCATTGTTCCTGAGAACGGAGTCTTGATCATTTTTCCCATGAGGCATGGTTCGCACGTGTCAAATGATTCATAATCAAGAGACTCTAAAAGTCCATCTGCATGGAGCTTCTTCATGCGTTTGACACCTATGTGACCAAGGCGGCAGTGCCACAAGTATGTGGGACTATCATTATCAACCTTACATCTTTTGGTACTCACACTATGAACATGTGTAGTAATACGCTCGAGATTCATTAAGAATAAACCATTGACTATCGGAGCATGACCATAAAACATATCTCTCATATAAATAGAACAACCATTATTCTCGGATTTAAATGAGTAGCCATCTCGTATTAAACGAGATCCTGATACAATGTTCATGCTCAAACATGGCACTAAATAACAATTATTGAGGTTTATAACTAATCACGTAGGTAAATGTAGAGGTAGCGTGCCGACGGCGATCACATCGACCTTGGAACCATTCCCGACGTGCATCGTCACCTCGTCCTTTGCCAGTTTCCGTTTATTCCGCAGCTCCTGCGGTGAGTTACAAATATGAGTAACGGCACCGGTATCAAATACCCAGGAGTTACTACGAGTACTGGTAAGGTACACATCAATTACATGTATATCAAATATACCTTTGGTGTTGCCGGCCTTCTTGTCCGCTAAGTATTTGGGGCAGTTCCGCTTCCAGTGACCCTTCCCTTTGCAATAAAAGCACTCTGTCTCAGGCTTGGGTCCATTCTTTGACTTCTTCCCGACAGCTTGCTTGCCGGGCGCAGCAACTTCCTTGCCGTCCTTCTTGAAGTTCTTTTTACCCTTGCCCTTCTTGAACTTAGTGGTTTTATTCATCATCAACACTTGATGTTCCTTCTTGACTTCTACCTCTGCTGATTTCAGCATAGCAAATACTTCAGGAATGGTCTTTACCATCCCCTGCATATTGAAGTTCATCACAAAGCTCTTGTAGCTTGGTGGAAGCGGCTGGAGGATTCTGTCAATGACCGCGTCATCCGGGAGATTAACTCCCAGCTGAGTCAAGCGGTTATGTAACCCAGACATAGTGAGTATGTGCTCACTGACAGAACTATTTTCCTCCATCTTACAGCTGAAGAACTTATCGGAGACTTCATATCTCTCGATCCGGGCATGAGCTTGAAAAACCATTTTTAGCTCTTCGAACATCTCATATGCTCCATGTCTCTCAAAACGCTTTTGGAGCCCCGGCTCTAAGCTGTAAAGCATGCCGCACTGAACGAGGGAGTAGTCATCAGTACGTGTCTGCCAAGCGTTCATAGCGTCTTGGTTCTGTGGGACGGGTGGATCACCTAGCGGTGCTTGTAGGACATAATCTTTCTTGGCAGCTATGAGGATGATCCTCAGGTTCCGGACCCAGTCCATATAGTTGCTGCCATCGTCTTTCAGCTTGGTTTTCTCTAGGAACGCGTTGAAATTGAATACAACGTTGGCCATTTGATCTACAAGACATATTGTAAAGATTTTAGACTAAGTTCATGATAATTAAGTTCATCTAATCAAATTATTAATGAACTCCCACTCAGATTAGACATCCCTCTAGTCATCTAAGTGTTACACGATCCGAGTTGACTAAGTCGTGTCCGATTAACACGTGAGACGGACTAGTCATCGTCGGTGAACATCTTCATGTTGATCGTATCTTCCATACGACTCGTGTTCGACCTTTCGGTCTCTGTGTTCCGAGGCCATGTCTATACATGCTAGGCTCGTCAAGTTAACCCTAAGTGTTTTTGCATGTGTAAAACTGTCTTACACCCGTTGTATGTGAACGTATGATGCGGCTAACCGGCCACCTCGTGGACGAGACAAAGTGGCATAGCAGCCCGAAGTCCAGCCCGCACCTCTTCGCTAGTCAAACAAAAACACCAAGGCCCGGGGCAACACGCGGGACCTACGAGACGTATTGGAAAACAAAGCAGGAGATACAAGATCGATCTACGGATCACGGGGGCGCGCCCCAACGCGTGACGACGACCGTCACGTCGGATATACTAAAAGCAAATCCGGCCGGGCCGAATACAGCAGACAAGACTCGTATGAACTGCGTCGTGACATAGCCCGGCATAGAGGCGCCGCACACCCCCTATGCTTCACCGAAGTAATGGATCACGAATTCCCAGAAGGGTTTAAACCCGTGAACATTGAATCATATGATGGTACAACAGACCCCGCGATATGGATTGAAGATTTCCTCCACATCCACATGGCCTGCGGTGACGATCTACATGTCATCAAGTACCTCCCACTAAAACTCAAAGGGACGGCTCGGCATTAGCTGAATAGCCTGCCGGCAAACTCCATTGGAAGTTGGGAGAACTTAGAAGACGCATTCCTTGACAACTTCCAGGGCACTTATGTGCGACCACCGGATGCTGATGACTTGAGTCACATAACCCAATAGCCCAGGGAATCAGCCAGGAAATTCTGGACTCGGTTCCTAACTAAAAAGAACCAAATTGTCGACTGTCCGGATGCCGAGGCCTTAGTGGCATTTAAGCATAACATCCACGACGAGTGGCTCGCCCGACACCTCGGCCAAGAGAAGCCGAAGTCCATGGCAGACCTCACAACACTCATTACCCACTTTTGTGCGGGCGAGGACAGCTGGCTGGCTCGCAGCAACAACACATCAAGAAATCCTGGCAATTCAGATGCCAAAGATAGCAACAGCAAGCCACGTCACAACAGACACAAGCGCCGCAACAACGGCGACAACGCCGAAGACACGGTAGTCAACGCCGGATTCAGTGGCTCTAAATGAGGTCAGCAGAAAAAGTCGTTCAAAAGAAGCAATCCGGGACCGTCCAGTTTGGACCGCATACTCGATCGCTCATGTAAAATTCACGGCACCCCCAATAAACCAGCCAACCACACCAACAGAGAATGCTAGGTGTTCAAACAGGCCGGCAAGTTGAATGCCGAAAACAAGGAAAAGGGGCTGCATAGCAACGACGAGGAGGAGCCCCGGCCGCTGAACACAGGAGGACAGAAGAAATTTCCTCCCCAAGTGAAAATGGTGAACATGATATACGCAACCCATATTCCCAAGCGGGAACGGGAGCGTGCACTAAGTGGCTCGCCCCAAAGTTCAACCCATGGCCTTCTTGTCCGATCACTTTCGATCGTAGGGACCACCCTACTAGTATCCATCATGGCGGTTCTGCCGCATTGGTCCTTGAGCCCATCATTGACGGATTTCACCTCACTCGAGTCCTTATGGATGATGGCAGTAGCCTGAACCTGCTCTATCAGGATACAGTGCGCAAAATGGGTATCGACCCCTCGAGGATCAAACCCACAAAAACCACCTTTAAAGGTGTCATACCAGGTGTAGAGGCCTGTTGCACGGGCTCAATCACACTGGAAGTGGTCTTTGGATCTCCGGACAACTTCCAAAGCGAGGAGTTAATCTTCGATATCGTCCCCTTCCGCAGTGGCTATCACGCACTGCTCGGACGAACCGCATTCGCCAGATTCAATGCGGTACCGCATTATGCATACCTCAAGCTCAAAATGTCAGGACCTCGTGGGGTTATAACAGTTAATGGAAACACAAAACACTCGCTCCGTACGGAGGAGCACACTGCGGCCCTCGCAGCGGAAGTACAAAGCAGCCTTCTGAGGCAAACCACCAATTCGGCGATAAAGCCCCCGGACACCTTCAAGCGAGTCCGGAGTACCCTGCAACAGGATCGCCCGGCACGTTCAGAGCTCGCCTAGCAATTCGGCCTCCATCCTAGTCCCAGTCAAGAGGTGAAATTTGCGCCGCGCGTACATAATTACGCACTCAAGATACCATGGGCATAGGCGGAGGCATGGCCATGGCACGGCCCACAATGCGGCTCAACCGCCTCAGGATCCGTATATCTTTACCATTTTCTTCCTTTCAGGACCCTATTCTCTGAAGGCCCTCTCCGATACCCTGATTATCGGACCCATCACGGGAAGGAAACACCAAGGAAGCAAGAAGCTTTGACGTACATGGGAATCCCCAGGTGGTCTCTGATAACGATCGCTATACCTATTTTACATACCCACACGCAGCCTGCCCTTGGATTGGACATGTCAAATAGTCCTGTTTTTTTCTTATTGCACTACTTGTATACATACGCTTTGACGTATCATTTAAATAACAATGTACATCGTTAGCTTATTATTGCATTTCTTCATCTTTTTCCATGTCTTCTTATTTACGACAAATTGCACCCATACATTCTTGTACGTCCAGTGCGCCAGGCTTCAGTGTACCCCACAACACGGCAAGAAAAGTCCGAACACTTTCAACAGTGTGGCACCCCGAACTTATAGCATTATATGCATCAGCTCCGAATCATGTCTTGGGTCAATAGTTGGGTTTGCCCGGATCCCATGTTTTGGTACCTTACGTTCCGCTATGCCGGCTAAGGTAGCACTAGGAGAACTACTGCGATTGTGTCCCAGTTCTTCCGGACAAGCACCTCAGTAGAGAAAGCCGAAAACTGACTGTCATGATGCGGCGAGAGCTGGTCGATGTTCGAGAGGTCTCAAATCCTTAAAGATTTTTTCCGCTTCGGGCGAGGAATCGGCCTTGTCCGATTTAGGCGTATATAGCGCCCCAAGTTCGGCCTTCCAAATACTAGGGCTTCGCCAAAATTTAAAATTGTGGACTTCTATGGCTAAGTGAGAGTGATAAAGTTGTATAGTCAGGTTGCCTTGTTTGTTGCGCTAAACACCTCCTTAAAGGACCAAAAAAATTGGATAAAGAGTGTTTAAGATTTATCCCGAACACCTCAGTACTAGTTACATGGGGGCAGAAGCGGACGACTGGCCAACTCTCAGATTTTATAAACGGCCGCACAGAAGGTAATATTTTAAATCGACAAGCGTTATATGGCGCACATGAACTCGTTTTCGTATTACAGGATCACATGAGTACATTCATTCAAATATTACATCCTTAGCACATTCCTCCGCCACAAGGCGGGCACCCTTCAGGACACTGTCATAATACTTTTCGGGGTGGCGATGCTCCTTGCCCTCCGGTGGCCCCTGTTGGGGAACGTAGCAGAAATTAAAAAATTTCTACGCATCACCAAGATCAATCTATGGAGTAATCTAGCAACGAGGGGAAGGAGAGTGCATCTACATACCCTTGTAGATCGCTAAGCGGAAGCGTTCAAGTGAACGGGTTGATGGAGTCGTACTCGTCGTGATCCAAATCACCGATGATCCTAGTGCCGAACGAACGGCACCTCCGTGTTCAACACACGTACAGCCCGGTGACGTCTCCTACGCCTTGATCCAGCAAGGGGAGAAGGAGAGGTTGGGAAGACTCCATCCAGCAGTAGCACGATGGCATGGTGGTGGTGGAGGAGCGTGGTACTCCAGCAGGGCTTCGCCAAGCACCGCAAGAGACGAGGAGGGAGAGGGGTAGGGCTGCGCCAAGAAGGAGATTGAATCGTGTCTCTGGCAGCCCAAAACCTCAAGTATATATAGGGGGAGGGGAGGGGCTGCGCCCCCACCTAGGTTTCCACCCCTAGGGGTGGCGGCCAGCCCTAGATCCCATCTAGGGGGGGCGGCCAAGGGGGGAGAGAGGGGGGCGCACCACTAGGTGGGCCTTAGGCCCATCTGAGCTTAGGGTTTGCCCCCTTCCACTCTCCCTTGCGCCTTGGGCCTTGGTGGGGGGGCGCACCAGCCCACCTGGGGCTGGTCCCCTCCCACACTTGGCCCATGCAGCTCTCCGGGGCTGGTGGCCCCACTTGGTGGACCCCCGGACCCCTCCGATGGTCCCGGTACACTACCAGTGATGCCCGGAACACTTCCGGTGGCCAAAACCATACTTCCTATATATCAATCTTTACCTCTGGACCATTCCGGAACTCCTCGTGATGTCCGGGATCTCATCCGGGACTCCAAACAACATTCGGTAACCACGTATATATATTCCCTATAACCCTAGCGTCATCGAACCTTAAGTGTGTAGACCCTACGGGTTCGGGAACCATGCAGACATGACCGAGATAACTCTCCGGTCAATAACCAACAGCGGGATCTGGATACCCATGTTGGCTCCCACATGTTCCACGATGATCTCATCGGATGAACCACAATGTCGAGGATTCAATCAATCCCGTATACAATTCCCTTTGTCTATCGGTACGATACTTGCCCGAGATTCGATCGTCGGTATCCCGATACCTTGTTCAATCTCGTTACCGACAAGTCTCTTTACTCGTTCCGTAACACATCATCCCGTCATCAACTCCTTGATCACATTGTGCACATTATGATGATGTCCTACCGAGTGGGCCCAGAGATACCTCTCCATTTACACGGAGTGACAAATCCCAGTCTCGATTCGTGCCAACCCAACAGACACTTTCGGAGATACCTAGTGTACCTTTATAGCCACCCAGTTACGTTGTGACGTTTGGCACACCCAAAGCATTCCTACGGTATCCGGGAGTTGCACAATCTCATGGTCTAAGGAAATGATACTTGACATTAGAAAAGCTTTAGCATACGAACTACACGATCTTTGTGCTAGGCTTAGGATTGGGTCTTGTCCATCACATCATTCTCCTAATGATGTGATCCGTTATCAATGACATCCAATGTCCATGGTCAGGAAACCGTAACCATCTATTGATCAACGAGCTAGTCAACTAGAGGCTTACTAGGGACATGGTGTTGTCTATGTATCCACACATGTATCTGAGTTTCCTATCAATACAATTCTAGCATGGATAATAAACGATTATCATGAACAAGGAAATATAATAATAACCAATTTATTATTGCCTCTAGGGCATATTTCCAACAGTCTCCCACTTGCACTAGAGTCAATAATCCAGTTCACATCGATATGTGATTAACACTCAAGGTCACATCCCCATGTGACTAACACCCAAAGAGTTCTGGGTTTGATCATGTTATGCTTGTGAGAGAGGTTCCAGTCAACGGGTCTGCAACATTCAGATCCGTATGTACTTCGCAAATTTCTATGTCATCTTGTAGATGCAACTACTACGCTACATTAGGAGCCATTTCGAATAACTGTTCTACTTGGAGCTATTCTAAATTGTTGCTCCATTATACATATCCGGTATCTCTACTCAGAGCTATCCGGATAGGTGTTTAAGCTTGCATCGACGTAACTCTTTACGTCGAACTCTTTATCACCTCCATAACCGAGAAACATATCCTTATTCCTCTAAGGATAATTTAGACCGCTATCTGGTGATCTACTCCTAGATCACCTTTGTACCCTCTTGCCAGATATGTGGCAAGGCACACATCAGGTGCGGTACTCAACATGGCATACCGTATAGAGCCTATGACAAAAGCATAGGGGACGACCTTCGTCCTTCCTCTTTCTTCTGCCGTGGTCGAGCTTTAAGTCTTAACTTCATACCTTACAACTCAGGCAAGAACTCCTTCTTTGACTGATCCATCTTGAACACCTTCAAGATCATGTTAAGGTATGTGCTCATTTGAAAGTACCATTAAGCATTTTGATCTATCATTATAGATCTTGATGCTCAATGTTCAAGTAGCTTAATCCAGGCTTTCCATTGAAAAACACTTTCCAAATAACCCTATATGCTTTCTAGAAATTATACGTCATTTATGATCAACAATATGTCAACAACATATATTCATCAGAAATTCTATAGTGCTCCCACTCACTTCTTTGGAAATACAAGTTTCTCATAAACTTTGTATACACCCAAAATCTTTGATCATCTCATCAAAGCATAAATTCCAACTCTGAGATGCTTACTCCAGTCCTTTAGAAGGATTGCTGGAGCTTTGCATACTTATTAGCATCTTTCAGGATTGACAAAACCTTCCGGTTGTATCACATACAACCTTTCCTCAAGAAAATCGTCGAGGAAACAATGTTTTGACATCCTATCTGCAAGATTTCATAAATAATGCAGTAATCTCTAATATAATTCCAACAGACTCTTAGCATCGCTACGAGTGAGAAAGTCTCATCGTAGTCAACTCCTTGAACTTGTCGGAAAACATCTTAACGACAAGTCGAGCTTTCTTAATGGTGATACTTACCATCATTGTCCGTCTTCCTTTTAAAATCCATATGTACCTAACAACCTTACGACCATCAAGTAGTTCTTCCAAAGTCTACACTTTGTTTTCATATATGGATCCTCTCTCGGATTATATGGCCTCGAGCCATTTTGGAATCCAGGCCCACCATCGCTTCTCCATAGCTCGTAGGTTCATTGTTGTCTAGCAACATGACTTCCAAGACAGGATTATGTACCACTCTGAAGTAGTACACATCCTTGTCATCCCACGAGGTTTGGTAGTGACTTGATCTGAAGTTTCATGATCACTATCATAAGCTTCCACTTCAATTGGTGTAGGTGCCACAGGAACAACTCCCTGTGCCCTGCCACACACTAGTTGAAGAGACGGTTCAATAACCTCATCAAGTCTCCACCATCCTCCCACTCAATTCTTTTGAGAGAAACTTTTCCTCGAGAAAGGACCCGATTCTAGAAACAATCCCTTATTGCTTTCGGATCTGAGACGGGAGGTATACCCAACTGTTTTGGGTGTCCTATGAAGATGCATTTATCCGCTTTGGGTTCGAGCTTATCAGCCTGAAACTTTTTCACATAAGCGTCGCTGCCCCAAACTTTTAAGAAATGACAGCTTAGGTTTCTCTAAACCATAGTTCATACGGTGTCATCTCATCGGAATTACATGGTGCCCTATTTAAAGTGAATGTGGTTGTCTCTAATGCCTAACCCGTAAACTATCGTGGTAATTCTATAAGAGACATCATGGTATGCATCATATCCAATAGGGTGCAGTTATGATGTTCGGACACACCATCACATTATGGTGTTCCAGGCTGTATTAGTTGTGAAACAATTTCCACAATGTCTTAATTCTGTGCCAAACTCGTAATTCAGATATTCATCTCTATGATCATATCATAGATATTTTATCCTCTTGTCACGACGATATTTCAACTTCACCCTGAAATTACTTGAACCTTTCAATAATTCAGACTCGTGATTCATCAAGTAAATGTACTCAACATCTACTCAAATCATCTGTGAAGTAAGAACATAACGATATCCACTACACGCCTCAGCACTCATTGGACTGCACACATCAAAATGTATTACTTCCAACAAGTTGCTTTCTAGTTCCATTTTACTGAAAACGAGGCTTTCAGTCATCTTGCCCATGTGGTATGATTTGCATGTCTCAAGTGATTCAAAATCAAGTGAGTCCAAACGGTCCATATGCATGGAGTTTCTTCATGCATATACACCAATAGACATGGTTCGCATGTCTCAAAATTTTCAAAAACGAGTGAGCCCAAAGTTCCATCAACATGGAGCTTCTTCATGCGTTTTATACCGATATGACTTACGTGGCAGTGCCACAAGTAGGTGGTACTATCATTACTATCTTATATCTTTTGGCATGAACATGTGTATCACTACGATCGAGATTCAATAAACCATTCATTTTAGGTGCAAGACCATTGAAGGTATTATTCAAATAAACAGAGTAACCATTATTCTCCTTAAATGAATAACCGTATTGCGATAGACATAATCCAATCATGTCTATGCTCAACGCAAACACCAATCTCGATGGTAGAGGGAGCGTGCGATGCTTGATCACATCAAGCTTGGAAAAACTTCCAACACATATTGCCAGCTCACCTTTAGCTAGTCTCCGTTTACTCCGCAGCCTTTTATTTCGAGTTTACTAACATTTAGCAACCGAACCGGTATCTAATACCATGGTGCTACTAGGAGTACTAGTAAAGTACACATTAACACAATGTATATCCAATATACTTCTATCGACCTTGCCAGCCTTCTCATCTACCAAGTATCTAGGGTAATTCTGCTCCAGTGGTTGTTCCCCTTATTACAGAAGCACTTAGTCTCGGGTTTGGGTTCAACCTTGGGTTTCTTCACTAAAGCAGCAGCTGATTTGCCATTTCATGAAGTATCCCTTCTTGCCCTTGCCCTTCTTGAAACTAGTGGTTTCACCAACCATCAACAATTGATGCTCCTTCTTGATTTCTACTTTTGTGGTGTCAAACATCGCGAATATCTCAAGGATCATCATATATGTCCCTGATATATTATAGTTCATCACGAAGCTCTAGCATCTTGGTGGTAATGACTTCGGAGAAACATCACTATCTCATCTGGAAGATCAACTCCCACTCGATTCAAATGATTGTTGTACTCAGACAATCTGAGCACAAGCTCAACAATTGAGCTTTTCTCCCTTAGTTTGCAGGCTAAGAAAATCGTCGGAGGTCTTATACCTCTTGACGTGGGCACGAGCCTGAAATCCCAATTTCAGCCCTCAAAACATCTCATATGTTTCGCGACATTTCAAAACGGCTTCGGTGCCTCAACTCTAAACCATTTAACTGAACTATCACGTAGTTATCAAATGTGTATGTCAGATGTTCGCAACATCCACAGACGACGTTCGAGGTTCAGCACACTGAGCGGTGCATTAAGGACATAAGCCTTCTATGAAGCAATGAGGACAATCCTCAGTTTATGGACCTAGTCCGCATAATTGCTACTATCAACTTTCAACTAAATTTTCTCTAGGAACATATCTAAACAGTAGAACTGAAGCGCGAGCTACGACATAATTTGCGAAGACCTTTTGACTATGTTCAAGACAATTAAGTTCATCTTATGAACTCCCACTCAGATAGACATCCCTCTAGTCATCTAAGTGATTACATGATCCGAGTCAACTAGGCCATGTCCGATCATCACGTGAGACGGACTAGTCATCATCGGTGAACATCTTCATGTTGATCGTATCTTCTATACGACTCATGTTCGACCTTTCGGTCTTCCGTGTTCCGAGGCCATGTCTGTACATGCTAGGCTCGTCAAGTCAACCTAAGTGTTTCGCATGTGTCCCGAGGCCATGTCTGTACATGCTAGGCTCGTCAACACCCGTTGTATTCGAATGTTAGAATCTATCACACCCGATCATCACGTGGTGCATCGAAACAACAAACCTTCGCAACGGTGCACAGTTAGGGGGAACACTTTCTTGAAATTTTAATGAGGGATCATCTTATTTACTACCGTCGTTCTAAGAAAATAAGATGCAAAAACATGATAAACATCACATGCAATCAAAAAGTGACATGATATGGCCAATATCATTTTGCTCCTTTTGATCTCCATCTTCGGGGCTCCATGATCATCGTTGTCACCGGCATGACACCATGATCTCCATCATCATGATATGCATCATCGTGTCTTCTTGAAGTTGTCTCATCATCTATTACTTCTACTACTATGGCTAACGCTTTAGCAATACAGTAAAGTAATTACATGACGTTTATGTTGACACGCAGGTCATAAATAAATTAAGACAACTCCTATGGCTCCTGCCGGTTGTCATACTTATCGACATGCAAGTCGTGATTCCTATTAAAAGAACATGATCAATCTCATACATCACATATATCATTCATCACATCCTTTTGGCCACATCACATCACAAGGCATATGCTACAAAAACAAGTTAGACGTCCTCTAATTGTTGTTGCAAGTTTTTACGTGGCTGCTATAGGTTGCTAGCAAGAACATTTCTTACCTACGCCAAAACCACAATGTGAATTGCCAATTTCTATTTACCCTTCATAAGGACCCTGTTCATCGAATCCGATCCGACTAAAGTGGGAGAGACAGACACCCGCCAGCCACCTTATGCAACTAGTGCATGTCAGTCGGTGGAACCGGTCTCACGTAAGCGTACGTGTAAGGTTGGTCCGGGCCGCTTCATCCCACGATGCTGCCAAATCAAGATAAGACTAGTAACGGCAAGATAATTGACAATATCGACGCCCACAACTACTTTGTGTTCTACTCGTGCATAGTAACTACGCATAGACCTAGCTCCTGATGCCACTGTTGGGGAACGCAGCAGAAATTCAAAATTTTCTATGCATCACCAAGATCAATCTATGGAGTAATCTAGCAACGAGGGGAAGGAGAGTGCATCTACATACCCTTGTAGATCGCTAAGCGGAAGCGTTCAAGTGAACGGGTTGATGGAGTCGTACTCGTCGTGATCCAAATCACCGATGATCCTAGTGCCGAACGGACGGCACCTCCGTGTTCAACACACGTACAGCCCGGTGACGTCTCATATGCCTTGATCCAGCAAGGGGAGAAGGAGAGGTTGGGAAGACTCCATCCAGCAGCAGCACGACGGCGTGGTGGTGGTGGAGGAGCGTGGTACTCCAGCAGGGCTTCGCCAAGCACCGCAAGAGACGAGGAGGGACAGGGGTAGGGCTGCGCCAAGAAGGAGATTGAATCGTGTCTCTGGCAGCCCAAAACCTCAAGTATATATAGGGGGAGGGGAGGGGCTGCGCCCCCACCTAGGTTTCCACCCCTAGGGGTGGCGTCCAGCCCTAGATCCCATCTAGGGGGGCGGCCAAGGGGGGGAGAGGGGGGCGCACCACTAGGTGGGCCTTAGGCCCATCTGAGCCTAGGGTTTGCCCCCTTCCACTCTCCCTTGCGCCTTGGGCCTTGGTGGGGGGCGCACCAGCCCACTTGAGGCTGGTCCCCTCCCACACTTGGCCCATGCAGCCCTCCGGGGCTGGTGGCCCCACTTGGTGGACCCCCGGACCCCTCCGGTGGTCCCGGTACACTACCGGTGATGCCCAGAACACTTCCGGTGGCCAAAACCATACTTCCTATATATCAATCTTTACCTCCAGAACATTTCGGAACTCCTCGTGACGTCCAGGATCTCATCCGGGACTCCGAACAACATTCGGTAACCACGTATATCTATTCCCTATAACCCTAGTGTCATCGAACCTTAAGTGTGTAGACCCTACGGGTTCGGGAACCATGCAGACATGACCGAGATAACTCTCCGGTCAATAACCAACAGCGGGATCTGGATACCCATGTTGGCTCCCACATGTTCCACGATGATCTCATCGGATGAACCACGATGTCGAGGATTCAATCAATCCCGTATACAATTCCCTTTGTCTATCGGTACGATACTTGCCCGAGATTCGATCGTCGGTATCCCGATACCTTGTTCAATCTCGTTACCGGCAAGTCTCTTTACTCGTTCTGTAACACATCATACCGTGATCAACTCCTTGATCACATTGTGCACATTATGATGATGTCCTACCGAGTGGGCCCAGAGATACCTCTCCGTTTACACGGAGTGACAAATCCCAGTCTCGATTCGTGCCAACCCAACAGACACTTTCGGAGATACCTATAGTGTACCTTTATAGCCACCCAGTTACGTTGTGACGTTTGGCACACCCAAAGCACTCCTACGGTATCCGGGAGTTGCACAATCTCATGGTCTAAGGAAATGATACTTGACATTAGAAAAGCTTTAGCATACGAACTACATGATCTTGTGCTAGGCTTAGGATTGGGTCTTGTCCATCACATCATTCTCCTAATGATGTGATCCCGTTATCAACGACATCCAATGTCCTGATCAGGAAACCATAACCATCTATTGATCAACGAGCTAGTCAACTAGAGGCTTACTAGGGACATGGTGTTGTCTATGTATCCACACATGTATCTGAGTTTCCTATCAATACAATTCTAGCATGGATAATAAACGATTATCATGAACAAGGAAATATAATAATAACCAATTTATTATTGCCTCTAGGGCATATTTCCAACAGCCCCTCCTTCACCAGCTTTTCGGCGTCCATCTTCGCCTAGTGCACTTTCGCACGGGAAAATGCCCTGCATGCACCTTCAATGCAGACGGACCGCTTTATGACTTCAAACCGTGGGCAGGCATTCACAAGCCGCTTTACCAGGCCAAAGTAGCTGCCAGGAAGGGGCTCGTCAGGCCACATCCGGACTATGAGACCCTTCATGGCCAGTTCGGCTGCCTTGTGAAGCTCGACCAGTTGCTTTAGCTGGTCGCTCAAGGGCATCGAATGTTCGGTCCCAGTATATTGAGACCAGAACAAATTTTCTGTCGAGCTCCCTTCCTCGACCCAGTAGAACTCCACGGCATCCGATATGCTGCTTGGTAGTTCTACGAACGCTCCTGGAGAGCTCTGAATTCGGGTAAGTAAAAGGAAAGTTTCCTTCACATGCTTGCTTTGCATAATGAATGCCTTACCCGCTGCTATCTTCTTGGCCGCCTGAATCTCCTAGAGGGCCTTTTGGGCTTCGGCCTTGGCATTTTGTGCGTTCTCGAGGGCCTTCGCAAGCTCGGACCACTGCGTCTTATAGTCACGCTCCAAGGACTCGTATTTCTTGACAAAATCCTAGAGCTCTTGCTAAACCTCGCCGACTCGGGCCTCTTGCTTCTCGCGCTCGATGCGCTCCTTGGCCGCTTTGTCTTCGACCTCGGACAGTGCCTTCTTCAGAGCCGCCACTTCGGTCGTGGCCCCAAGCAAAATTCATGATGATCCTATGATCTAATAACCACTTTTTTTCTTTATCAATATACAGACGGGGTATCACTTACCTTTGTTCTCTTCGAGCTGCCTCTTGGTAAGGCCGATCTCTTCCTCGGACCGCTCAAGGTCCCGCTTCAGTCCGGAGACCTCCGCGATACGAGCGGCAGCTGCCAGCAGCGAAGCCTGTTTATTCACATAGACATATTCTGATTAGACTCATGTGATTATTGTTTGATCCTCTGTTCGGCCTTTCTTTGCGAACACCAAACAGAGCATCAGGGGCTACTGTCTATGTTGTGATATTTTCTCATAATTTGATTACTTACCTCAAAGCTTGTTAGGAGGCTGGCACAGGCTTCGGTCAGTCTGCTTTTGGCGGACCGAACCTTCTCGACCACCGCACTCATAATAGTGCGGTGCTCTTCGTCAATGGAAGCGCCGTGAAGCGCTTCCAGCAAGTTGTCTGATGCCTCTGGATGGACAAAGGCCATCGGCACAGATAGCTCGCCCCCTTAGCGAGGGGTCACTTGGCAGAATCCGGAACCACTGGAGGTTCCGGCGCAGTATCCGGCTAGGGGCCAAACTTGCTGCGGCCCCCGTCATTAGAGCCCACGGGAGTCTTTCCCCCCATGTGCCCAGCATCTGGGATGTTTCCTTGTGGCGCCTCCAGAACTATCTCCCCTTGGTTCGGTGCCCTTTGAGACAACACCTCGATGTCGTCCGTGGGCCGGGGAGAGGTGGCTATCGGGAGTGAATCGTTGTTCATCACCGACTGGCCCAAAGACTCATTCGAAGAGGATACGTCGATATGGGCTTTGGATGGACTGCATGATCATGTTTAGCATGATAAGAAGGAATAAAACAAAACATACCAAAACTATTACAGTATCCGGATACTTACGACTTCGCCAGGGGCTTGTTCCTGGGCAACCACTCCTCGTCGCTGTAAGCGGCTGTTGTGGAGTAGTCTGGAAGGAGGGTCCATCCCTTCTTGGACCCTTCGACCTCCCCAGATGGGGCGGCCTTCCTTTTCTTGTCTCCCCGGCTGGGGAAGAACTTTCCTCTTCCTCCTCCTCGTTTTCATGGGAGGAGTGCGCCTTGGTGTTTTCGGACGATGAGTACGATACAACCTTGCGCCGGAGACCTTTCCTGGTCCCCGTGGCCTTCTTCTTGGCCTTCTTCTCCGGCGCCTCATAGGGCGCCGGAACCAGCATCTCCGTTAAGAGAGCCCTTGCTGGATCTTCGGGCAGTGGGGCCGGACAATCGATCCGCTCCGCTGTCGCTACCCAGTCCTGTTAAAATGGTGTGGAGGCTCAGATCCCTCACATGATTATATTGGGGAAAGGAACATCTTATGAGATATAAAGAGCTTACCGGATTGGCAGGGCGCTTTGCGCTGAGTTCGCGATCCTCGGTAAGGGGAGGAGGTACCTCGGCGACCTTGAACAGCACCTTCCAGACGTCTTGGTGCGTCATGTCAAAAAGCTCTCGCAGCGTCTGGTGCTTGGCCGGATCGAACTCCCACATATTGAATGCCCGTCTTTGACACGGAAGGATCCGGCGGAAGAGCATGACCTGGACCACATTGACAAGCTTGATTTTCTTGCTTATCATATTTTTGACACAGTTCTGGAGTCCGGTCAGCTCCACCGATGAACCCCGGGATAGGCCCCTCTCTTTCCAGGAGGTGAGCCGCATGGGGATGCCGGATCGAAATTCAGGGGCCGCCACCCAGTTGGTGTCACGCAGCCCGGTGATATAGAACCACCCCAATTGCCACCACTTCACGGTCTCCACATAGGAGCCTTCGAGCCAGGTGACATTGGGCATTTTGCCCACCATGGCGCCTCCGCACTCCGCTTGCTGGCCGACCACCACCTTCGGTTTCACGTTGAAGGTCTTCAGCCACAGGCCGAAGTGGGGCTTGATGCGGAGGAAGGCCTCGCACACGACGATAAACGCCGAGATGTTGAGGATGAAATTGGGGGCCAAATCATGGAAGTCCAGCCCGTAGTAGAACATGAGCCCGCGGACAAATGGGTGGAGGGGAAATCCCAGTCCGCGGATGAAGTGGGTGAGGAATACAACCCTCTCATGGGGCTCTGGAGTAGGGACATTCTGTCCTGCGTCTTGGAGCCAGTGCGCGATGTCTGCGGCCAGGTATCCGGCTTCCCGGAGCTTCATAATGTTCTCCTCCGTAACGGAGGAGACCATCCACTTGCCTCCCGCACCGGACATGTTCGGAATGGCTTTGCGGAGAAGATGAGAACTTGGGCGCTGGAGCTCGAGTGCGCGAGAATGGATGGGCAGGGGAAGAAGAATGTGTGGGTGAAAAAGAGGAATCCTTGTCCCTTTATAAAGGCGGTAGAAACTGTGCGCCTCCCTACTTGCCCCATAAAATTGCTTATTCCCCAAGCGCCGTGATTGATGGCACGATGGGGTTACCCATATCCGTATTGATGATAATCTCGTGATAAGGGGAACACGATCTCTGCTTCGACAAGACGTGCCAATAAAACCGCCTCACAACACGTGTAGTGGCAGGCAGGGAAAAACAATTCGTAATGACCGGGCCACGGCAGGACGTCACGTTATAAAAACTTGTCAACAGATTAGATTTGTGGAATATTATACTCTCTACGGTGGTATGTGGAATTTTTTTTGCAGAGCCGGACACGATCCTTGTGTTCAAAATCTTCTATGGAGTATTCGGAGAAGGAACCCGCCTTGCAATGCCAAAGACAATCTGCGTGTCGGACTCATCGTCATTGAAGCCTGGTTCAGGGGCTACTAAGGGAGTCCTGGATTAGGGGGTCCTCGGACAGCCGGACTATATACTTTGGTCGGACTGTTGGACTATGAAGATACAAGATTGAAGACTTCGTCCCGTGTCCGGGTGGGACTCTCCTTTGCGTGGAAGGCAAGCTTGGCAATTCGGATATGTAGATCTCCTCCCTTGTAACCAACTCTGAGTAACCCTAGCCTCCTCCGGTGTCTATATAAACCGGAGGGTTTAGTCCGTAGGACAACAACAATCATAATCATAGGCTAGCTTCTAGGGTTTAGCCTCTACGATCTCGTGGTAGATCAACTCTTGTAATACTCATATCATCAAGATCAATCAAGCAGGAAGTAGGGTATTACCTCCATCGAGAGGGCCCGAACCTGGGTAAACATTGTGTCTCCCGCCTCCTGTTACCATCAGCCTTAGACGCATAGTTCGGGACCCCCTACCCGAGATCCGTCGGTTTTGGCACCGACACTCCCCGAGGACCAGAATGAGGCTCGATGCATCATCGGACGCTCAAAAGCCTACAAGGTTCATGAAGGAGAGCTCTACAAGAAAAGTACTACCGGAGTACTTCAAAGGTGTATCTCCAAAGAAGAGGGGCGGCAGCTCTTGGCTGAAATCCATGTCGGTCTTGGTGGTCATCATGCCGCAGCTCGGGCTCTTGTAAGTAAGGCCTTCCGAACAGGATTTTTCTGGCCTACGACCCGAGCAGATGCGCAAGACCTCGTCCAGCATTGTGTAGGATGCCAGCTTTCACCAACCAAAGCCATATGCCGCCTACCGCCCTACAAACAATCCCCATTACTTGGCCCTTTGCAGTCTGGGGGCTTGACATGGTCAGACCCCTTAAAGGGGGAACCCACAAGAAAAAATATATGTTGGTCATGGTGGATAAATTCACTAAGTGGATAGAGACCAAGCCGGTTAAAACGACTGAAATCGGACCAGTGATAGATTTCATATCCGGCGCCGTACACTGTTATGGTGTCCCACACAGCATCATCACCGATAACGGCTCTAACTTCACAGCCGACGAAGTAAAAACCTGGTGCGCTAATCTGGGCATCAAGCTCGATTACGCCTCCGTCTATCACCCTCAAACAAACGGTCAAGTCAAACAGGCTAATGGCCTGATAATGAGCGGCATTAAACCCAGACTAGTGCGATCCTTATAGGAGTCACATAAACACTGGGTTGAGGAGCTTGAATCCATACTCTGGGGGCTGTGGACCACGCCCAATCGCACGACCGGATACACACCGTTCTTTATGGTGTACGCGCAGAGGCTGTCTTGCCCTGCGACATTATCCACGACTCACCTCGAGTCCGCATGTACGAGGAGAAAGAAGCCGAGCTCGATCGGCAATATGACTTAGATGGTCTGGAGGAGGAGCGTGACATCACAAAAGCTCTCTCAACATTCTACCAACAACAGGCTCGAAGATACCAAAGCAGAGAAGTGCGGACCAAGACTTACAATGTCGGTGAACTCGTTCTATGCCTACCAAAGAAGAAAAAGGAAAAGCTCAAGCCCAAATGGGAGGGTCGCTTCATTATAGATGAAGTTCTCGCTGGAGGAGCCTATCGCCTTCGTAATGCATCAGAAAATCGCTTGGAGCCGAACCCATGGAACGCTGCCAGACTCCGAAGATTCTACGCCTAAGTCTGAACCCACTGTTCGTCACCTTTTTCTATTCTTTTCTCTTTCTTCTTTCGTTTTTATACGACTTTTTGGCTCGTGTTCGGATAAACCGCATACTTGAGGGGTATACATACTTAAATGTACATATCCCACAATACCTGGGGGCTTCTTTTCACAAGAAGCTTATTATTGTTATTACTATTTCTCGAGCATCAAGCTCACCCTATATATGTGTCGTCTACTCACATACGTCTTTTCTTCGCCATTATATGCACCTTTATGACTTAAGTTTTTGCCAAGCTGGGTTGCCTAGCTCCTGTGCTTATGCCCTATGTTCCCGCTTGTTCGGCTAGGGCATAAAGGGAGCACCTCTGCGATTGTTACAGCCGGGTTATCCGGATGTGTACCTCAGACGGGTGAAGCTGAAAGCTAGCATTCTTAAGGGAATGATTGGTCGGTGAGAAAAAGACAAATTGCCCTCGTTGCAATACAAAACCCCAGATTATAATACGTACTGTGATTTTTTAGCATCATAGCTTCAGTATGCACAAAAACTGCATGCTGGCCCAGGGAAAGGAACCCTTAACGGAACTATTCTCTCTGGAAGTTGTTGCTTACAATCAACTGTAATATAACATAACTCCCCGAATACAACTTGTCTGTTCAAGAAACTATGACCGGACTGCCTAGTTTCCGAACATACTTTGCTGTTTACCTATGGTATAGTATTCGGAAACACTCCAAACCTAAGGTTTTTGGAGGTCAAAGCAAAAAGTCTGCCATGATAATCGTTTTATAAATTCGGCTGGAGACAAGTTTGTCAATAAAGTACATTGCTACTGGGACTCAAAAACTTCTTCTTCCTCTAGACCCTCTAACAGGTTATCTACCTTACAATCCTGCTGAGAAAACTTGGGGGCTATCTTCACTTGGTCGTACACCAGGCTGACCGGAATTTCCTGCCCATCGGATCCTCGAGGTCTGACTCGCGCCATATGATTCCGATCAAGTCTGGTGTACCATGTTTTCACCATGGCCTAGGCTTTCCGCGCACCTTCTCGGCAGGCTGATATCTTCCATAGCCCAAAACGGCACCGAGCTCCCTTGAACAAATTAACGAGTTCCTCCATACTTCCTGGAGGAGAATCGGCTGGCCATAAAGCCATCGCGATGTTTCTCATTGCTTTCCAGGCTCGTTCGTGCACCTTAGATAGCTCTTGTAGCAGGTCGCCCTGAAATCCGGACACCTCTTCTTCGGGCCGCCCAGTCAGCACATCTACAGCAATAAACTTGTTAGGATTCACATTAGCGAGTTGTGCGGAAGTAAGTTAAAAAGCATACTAAATATGCCACCACTCAGCTTTCGGTTCTCCTTCAAGGCGTCCGCTAGTTGAGCCCGCACGTCTTTCAGCTCTTTGCCTAGCTTGGTGTTGGCATCCTGCAGTTTATTCTTTTCATTCCTGGTTCGTGTTAGTACACGCTGACCAGCAGCCTCTTGCCTTTCGGCATGTTGTTTAGCCACTTGTGCGGCCTTCGGTTTCTCTTCCAGCTGACCCGGTGATCCTACCATCATAAATACAACGGTGTTTATTTGAAAAACCATTACTGGCACATGATCGTATTTTCCGGGTAGGAGGGGACATTACCAGTCGGTGCCTCCTTGTACTTCTCCAGTTCGGCAGTAATAGTAGTTAACCGGGTCCGACAATTCTCTAGCTCCTGAGACAGCATGTTGTTCTTCTCTGTAAGTACCTGATTACACAAATGATCCTTGAAATCAGTTGCTTCAACTGTTTCAAGTCTCGGGGGCTACTAGTACATGATTATTAAATCTATGCAGTGCGATCTTACCCGCATGTCCTTTGAAAGCTGGTAAGTGGCCCTAGCAAGCCCATCCCGAGCAGCCTGGATATATGAATCCGCCGAGCTAAAGGCGTTGAATGCCTCTTCTGTAAAGTTGGGGTCACGCATAGCAGCCCTCCGGCATCGATGGTTCATCGCACTCTCCACTTCAGAGTTGGTGACGGACACATTATCTGAATCTTCGGAGAGAGGACAATCCGGCATTACACCCACATCAACTCTAGCCCTGGAGGCAGGGTCCGGGGTCGGATTAGGGGACGTATGTCTGACGACGTCTCCGGATGCAGTTCGGTGAATGCTCTTCCTAAAATATGGTGCAATAAGGAACGTTACAATTCGGTACGATTTCCATGGGGCACATTAAAAAACCATACCTCTTCGACGAAGGCTGGACAGCGTCGTCATCCGCCCTTCTCTTCGAAGACCCACCTCGCACGGGCTCCCCCCTTTTAAGGGATACCTCTGCTACGGAGTGGCGAGACGAGCGCCGCCCCTTCAAAACACAAGACAGTGCAGTGGGTGAAGCATAGTGAGAAAACTCTTTTTGAGGAGATGTCTTCAGCGTACTTACATGGTAGGAAGGGAGAAGGCCGGGGTAATCGGCTATAATGGCCACTTCCGTGCCATCATAACTCGCTTGATAGAAAAACCCCATCCTTGAGCTCTACGGATATATCTAGATCCTCTTCGAATCCGGGATCCAGGTCCCGATTATGGTCCTCCGGCTGCGGGGCGGGGCTATAGACCTCTGCGACAACTTTCCTCCATTCCTGTCAAGAAATGGTGGGGTTAAGTTCAGTTGGGTATGACTCAGGAGGAGTATTAAGAAGAATTACTAAGCGAAGGCTTACCTAGCTGGGAGGTTTCTACATGGAAAAGCCATCTCGGCACTTAAGGCGAGTGAATTCCTCTTTCTCCCCCTTAAAAAGATCAGCCAGCATGGCGGCCAAGGCGGCGAAGTTGTCCGGACCCTTGTGTCCGCATCGTGATGCGTTGTCTTCACCGTTGTAATGCCACATGGGGATTCCCCTGGACTGGAGTGGCTGAATGCCCTGCGTTACTGAAATTTCCATTACCTCAATAATGGTCAGTCCGGATTGGGCGAGTGACTCTATTTGGTCCATTAGCCTCTGAACCTCCGCATTGTCTTCCTCCTCGAGGCTTCGGGGGCGCCAGTTGTGGCACTTCTTTAACGGAGCATTGGAAAATGCAGGTAGGCCTCGTCGGATTGGGTCGGATAGAATGACATCTTCAATATAAAACCACTCCGAGGGCCACTCTTCGGATGCCTTCTTTGGAATGCTGGATAGGTATCATGTCCCGTCTATACGCCATACTTCGGCACCGCCCACCTCGAATATAGATCCCTTTTGGGAGCGAGGGACGAGGCAGAAAAGCTTCCTCCATAATTCAAATGGGCGTCACAGCCTAGGAACAGCTCCCAAAGAGCGACGAAGCCCGCGATGTGCAGAATGGAGCCTGGCGTAAGGTTGTGCAGTTGGAGGCCATAGTACTCCAGGAGACCTCGCGGGAAAGGATGGAATGGAAATCCAATGCCTCTTAATAAAAAGGAAACAAAGCACACCCGCTCCCCTTCTAAAGGATAAGGGAATTTTTCTACCAAGGCTTCGCCAGTAAAAGAGGTTAATCCCACCCGAACGGGGACTAGATCTGTAGGGGGAGATATCCCTGCATCTGGAGCTTGGTTAGCTGGGCGTGGGATATAGAACAGCTCTCCCAATCACCTTTTTGCGGGTTGTGGAGGCGGGAAGAAGAACTGGGAGTGATGGCCATGTTTGCGTGGTTTCTTGTGGCAAGCTCTGAGGATTTTTCGCCTGGTACGGAATGGCATCTGAGATTCAATCTCCTTAAATAGACGCCTTCCCTGCACGGCCTGGGTGTTATATGTAAAAATTACTGGACCCTTCATATTCATCTGACACGTGGGAGCTGGAGCGGCGATGGCGCAAAATACGAAGGATATAACATTTAATGTAAAGCCAAAGACCGAAGACCGAAGATGTAAAACCGAATACAGTCCTTTGGTTCAGATGCTTGGAGATCTGTGTATGAGGAACCCGCCTTGCAATGCCGAAGACAATTTGCGCGCCGGACACGTCGTCATTGAAGACTCGTTCGGGGGCTACTGAGGGAGTCCTGGATTACAGGGTCCCCGAGCGTCCGGGCTATGCAACATGGGCCGGACTAATGGGCCGCGAAGATACAAGATAGAAGACTTTCCCCCGTGTCTGGATGGGACTCTCTTTTGTGTGGAAGGCAAGCTTGGCGTGCGGATATGGATATTCCTTTCTCTGTAAACCGACTATGTACAACCCTAGCCCCCTCCGGTGCCTATATAAGCCGGAGGGTTTAGTCCGTAGAGGAAATCATAATCATACAGGATAGACATCTAGGGTTTAGCCATTACGATCTCATGGTAGATCAACTCTTGTAACCCCTATACTCATCAAAGTCAATCAAGAAGGACGTAGGGTATTACCTCCATCAAGAGGGCCCAAACATGGGTAAACACTGTATCCATGTCTCCTATTACCTTCGATCCTTAGACACACAGTTCGGGACCCCCTACCCGAGATCTGTCAGTTTTGACACCGATGGGGCACCCCATAGCACATCAATTGTTCTCTTAGCCGTGGGTGGTGCCCCCCTCCACAGTTTACTCCTCCGGTCATAGCGTCTTAGTGCTTAGGCGAAGCCTTATGCGGATCACATCACCATCATTGTCACCATGCCGTTGTGCTGACGGAACTCTCCCTCGACCCTCTGCTGGATCAAGAGTTCGAGGGACGTCATCGAGCTGAACGTGTGTTGAACTCCGAGGTGTCGTACGTTCGGTACTTGATCGGTTGGATCGCGAAGACGTTCGACTACATCAACCGCGTTAACCTAACGCTTCCACTTTCGTCTACGAGGGTACATGGACACACTCTCCCCCTCTCGTTGATATGTGTCTCCTAGATAGATCTTGCGTGATCGTAGGAAATTTTTTGAAATTGCATGCTACGTTCCCCAACAATATATCAAGCTTTCTAGGCCTGTGACTAGAAGCCAAAAGAAGATGTGAGAGGCTGATAAATCTGCTGGTAACCCTACCCTGGCCCCTGGTAGGGTTACTAGGTCAAAAAACAAAAAAAAACTTTCCAAATGAGAGGTCTCATTTGGAACTGCAGAGGGGTAGGAAAGAAAGGGATGGCCACCTGCCTCTCTGATTTAATAAGTGACCACTCCCTAGATTTTCTGAGTCTCCAAGAGACCATGAAAAATATTTTTCTCCCAAGAACCTTGGGAGAATTGATCCCTTCCACTTGTTTGAGTGGGTGTGGGTGTCCTCATCTGGCAAGTCTGGTGGTATATCATTGTAGGAGCTAGAAGAGATACCCTGGACATTGTGTCTAGTAGAAAAGGCAAATACATGATCCAACTTAACCTGAATGATGTTAAAAAGAAGTGTAGATGGAGTCTCCTAGTGGTTTATGGGTCAGCCCATGATGATATGAAAGAAGAGTTCCTGCTTGAACTCGCTTCTTTCTGCTCAACTATTGATAATCCTTACATAGTGGGAGGTGACTTTAACATTTTGAGACACGGGGGTGAGAAAAACAAAACAATTCATAGCCATAAATCTATGGATATGTCCAATTTCATCATTGATACTTTGGGCCTGAGGGAGATACATAGCAGCGGGGGCAAGTACACTTGGACAAACAACCAAACTCACCCAACTCTAGAAAAACTAGACAGAATTATGATGTCTAGTGATTGGGAAGACTTATTTCCTCTGGTTTCAGTGAGAAAATTGGTCAGAGAACTATTTGACCATAATCCTTTACTCCTCTCCTCGGGGGACATGAACAAAAAAGCCCCCAAACCTAGATAGTTTAGGTTTGATTTGGCCTGGCTTAAGAACGAGGAGTTTTTGCCGATCGTTGAGAGAACCTGGTCCAAGGCAGTCAAGTCCAAGGACCCTACAGATATACTCAATATTAAGCTTAAAAGATTCAAAAACTTCTTCAAAGGGTGGGGCTCGCATAAATATGGTCATGAGAAGAAAAGAAAAGAGGAGCTTAGAGTTGAGTTGTTCACCCTGGAAGAAATGGAAGAATAGGGTCTGCTATCTCCTGAAATGTATAATAGAAAAATAGACATTGCTTTCGAGCTTCATGATATTTTGGTGAACGAAGAGATATTCTGGCTCCAACATTCCCATGAGCGCTGGCTGCTCAAAGGGGATCTAAACACAGACTGCTTCCGTAAGATAGCAAATGAACGCAAGAGGAAAAACACCATCCACGCTGTCAAGTGTGGGGATGTGGAGATTGAGGGGACTGAGAACCTAATTGCTCATGCAACTAATTTTTATAAGAACCTATTTGGGCCAGCCCCATGCAACTTGTTCCACATGGATCCTAGTGCCTGGGAGGAGGAGGAGGAGAAGCTCAATCAAGAGGAGAATGCAGATCTGATCAGGAGATTCACGGAGGAGGAAGTGAGGGACGGTCTCTTTGCGATGGAGGTTAACAGAGCTCCTGGTCCAAATAATATCCCCGCAGAGTTTTACCAGCACTATTGGGACATTGTGAAAGAGGATATTATGTGTATCTTTACACACTTCCATTCAGGGTCGCTTGATGTGCAACGACTCAATTATGGGGTGATCACACTGCTCCCTAAGACATCTGGAGCAGACCACATTCAGCAATTCCATCCAATATGCCTGCTTAGATGCCCTTACAAATTTATCACCAAGGCACTAGATAGGATGGTGGAGAAGTATGCTGATAAGTTGATTAGTTCGTCATAAAATGTGTTTGTCCAAGGGAGGAACATCATGGATGGAATCATGTCTCTCCATGAACTCCTTAACTATACACATGTCAAGAAGAAAGTTGGGGTGGTGTTAAAGCTAGATTTTGAAAAAGCTTACGATAAGGTTGATTGGGAATTCCTTTTGGAATGTCATAAACTCAGAGGGTTTAATGATGTTTGGTGTGGACGAGTGAAGCAAATCATGTACAATGGTATAGTGAGTATTAAACTTAACAACATTGTGGGACCCTACTTTCAAAGCGCCAAGGGGTGAGTCAAGGGGACCCGCATTCACCTTTTTTATTCAATCTGGCTGCTGACTTTTTGAACAAGATGATTAAAAAAGCTCAACAAAATGGCATGCTGACTGGACTTGCTTCGGATCTTATTCTAAATGGTGTGGTTGTTCTACAATATGCAAATGACACTATAATTTGCCTCGAGCATGATCTAGAGAAAGCTATGAATCTTAAAATTCTATTGTATATGTTTGAGTTTATGTCAGGCCTGAAAGTCAATTTTCAGAAAAGTGAGATTCTGACTATTGGGGGGAATGTTGAGATAGACAAGAAGTGCGCTAAGCTTTTTAACTGTGAGATTAGACATTTTCCAATCAAGTATCTGGGGATGCCTGTTAGCTTTTCCACTCTTAAAGATTCCGTGTGGGAATTTATAGTGGACAAATATATGAAAAAAATGGGTCCTGGATTGGGAATGCAGCCTCTATAGGTGGCAGACTCACCCTACTCACTTCTATGTTGACACAGATGTCCCTATACCATATGTCGATGTGGCTAAGGAGCAAAACCTTTATTGAGAAGTTAGAAAAGCATCGTGGGAAATTCTTTTGGCAAGGTGGTAATAAGAAAAAAAAGATTACCTAGTCAAATGGAAGAGAGTATGCAGGTCTAAAGACAAGGGGGGCTTGGGGGTTAAAGATCTTAGAAAACAAAATATTAGCCTCATGGTGAAGTGATGGTGGAAACTAGAGACCCAGAAGGGTATTTGGCAAGACCTGGTGAGGGCCAGGTATCTCTCTAATAAATTTGTGGCAAATGTGACTGCCTAGTTCTCTGATTCTCCCTGGTGGAAAGCTTTGTTGAAAGTTAAAGATCTATATATGGTGGGGAGGCAAATTACATTGGGAATGGGGGACCTTACTAGAGTGTGGAAAGATCCGATAAATGGACCGACTCCATTTAATTTGGTATATCCATGACTGTTTGACATTTGCACTGGCCAGGACTACACTGATGAGGGGTTTAGGAGAGTGGAAGTCTCGTCCTTTTTCATACGCAGACTTTGTCCAGCCCTTAAAAGTCAATGGGATATGATGTGTGAGTTTATCACGGGGTTACCCATCTCGTCCGGGAAGGACGAGGTGTACTGGGGCTTAAATAAAAATGTGAGGTTTACTACTAAGTCTATGTACAAGTGGCTTGAGAGGCCTATCAATGGTTGCAGCTATAAGTGGATATGGGAGGAAAAATTACCTCTCAAAATCCAGATTTTTCTATGGTAGATGGCACATGATGTTGTGTTGACTAGAGCCGTGATGAAAAGGAAAAAATGGCCGGGGAACCCTATGTGTTCTTTTTGCAACAATGTGGAAACTGCCACTCATCAGTTTTTCACTTGTCCCGTTGCGCGGATAACCTGGAGAACAATTGGGGTGGTGCTGGGAACTGAGTTGTGCCCTAATAATACCTGGTAGTACTATGTGTAGTGCAACATGTTTTTGAAAAATGGACACAGATTTTATACTGTTGGCCTAGCTGCGGTAACCTGGGCTATTTGGTTAGCATGGAATAAAGCTCATTTGAGAAAAAACTGATTAAATCTCCTTTTGAGATTATCTTCGCGGCATGTTCTTTTCTTCTTTGTTGGGCAGGTCTTCAACCAAAGGAGGAGGCAGGGAAGCTACGACAGGGAGCCGAAATGATCAGGTCAAACGTCATGAAGCTAATGACCATCTATGAAAGATCCAGGCGAGCGGGGGATGATGCTGGTGAAGTTCTTTCCTGGTGAATGTTGATGAAGGGCGCTGGTTCCAGGCTGCTGGTGCTTCATCTCTGGGCTTTGCGGGGGTCATAATCAGCTTCTTGTGTTGGGTTGTGTCTATGTGGTGGATGTTATTTTGATCATCAGTCTGTATGGTTGGGTCTTGAACTAGATGGTGTTGTCAGGTTTTTGCCCCATAGTACTCGTTTTGACGGCGGGCGAGTGAAGTGGGTTTCCTGGCAGTGCGTTGAACTCGCTGCCCCATTTTCTTTTCTTCCTAACTGTTTCTGGAACACTGTGTATTTCCTTTGTTTTTTCAATGGAAAGGGGTATGCCCGGTTCAAAAAAAAGATGATTACATCAGCTCGGGGCACTCCAGCTTGTTCCAATAGGCGTAGTCAATGAGGGTGATGAAGAATATGATCCCGACCAATGAGTCATGCGCCGGGGAGCTTGTTGGTCATGGTGGCAATGGAGTTCGTGGTGGTGGCTTTGTGGGCGACCACAGGAACAACGGAAGTGGCGCGAGGAGAGGGTGAATGGAGGAAGTTAGGGTTCCGGGGGTTCACGGGGGTCGTTTTTATCTACTCTATGGCGTCGGGAAGGCGTGGGTGTCGGCCATCCAGCCATGGCGCTGTGGGATGGCTGCCATGTCATGGTCTCTGCCTCTGTAGCTTGAGGTAGAGGAAAGGCCAGGAGGTGGGCTGATCCATGTGCACTGTGGCCACTAGGGCCCACTGGCATAGTAGGCTACTCTTTTCCTTTTATTTTTTTGCTTTGTATTTTCTCCACTATTTTGCATTTAAATTTAATACCAAATGAATTTGTTGATTGTGAAACTTGGCACATAATACTATGCCACATGTTGAGCTAGCACACAGATTTTCAATTTATCTTGAATAGTTTAAACATTTGTTTAAATTGAAATGGCTTGGTTAATGTCGTTAGTCCACAAGAATAATTGCCAGCGAAAATTTGGGCATCCAAATGGAGTTGATATTATTTTTGCCAATACTTGGGGATTTTATGAAATATTGTAAACATTTTTGTTTCACCATTTGAAGAAATAATAAGTTGACTTGCAATTTATATTTGAATTTGACTTTGATTTTTATCAAGTGGCAATTCGGATTAGTAAAACATGATGACATCACATCATTAGCAAGGGATCATTGTAGCTTAATATTTGGGGTGTTACATTATTGTCAAGTATTGTCCATCTATAACTCCCTGGTTGTTCAATCCCTAGACATGAAAAAGATCCATTTAGACCGTGCGAAGGCGTAAATAAGATATTGACCCAAGGTTCCATATTGAAGAGCCACTGAATCCACAAAACACAATTGGTTGGGACTCAAGAATATCTTTTGATATCTTCAAGGTGCCAAACATCTTCTCCTAATATTTCAGTTTCAGATAAATTTGGACACCAATATCATTGGATACATTGATTAGACCCCCACTTTGTCGAGTTGTTGACAAGCTTTGTGTTCCTACTAGTTGTGGTAGCCATCCCATAAAAGTCTTTGAAATGAATCTTAAAGGCTACATCCACCAATCATTCTAAAGTACAGGACATCACTTGTATTATTGTGGCTTTGTGTAATGATAAACTACATACATCAGTCATGTGGTATTGGTTCTCTTGAATCATTATGTTGCTTATGTTGCCCGGATGCAAATAAGTTATGCAATAAGCAATATCTCTAAATTGTTCATCTTGCAATTCAAATAATGTGGCATAGCTGATTTGTTCAGGAAGTATTTACCAGCTTTTACATTTCAAATATGTTCATGGAATTGGTATGTGACTACTTTCAGATTTGCAAGAATCAAGGGGAGTACCTTCATGAACTTTTCCTGTTCAAAGCATCATATAACACTCTTTTTCTCTTCGAGTTTACTTTACAGGTTCTCATCAAGGTTTGAAATGAGGTGATATCAACATAAAAATCTCATGTCATATTTTCTAGTTTCCCTCACCGGGGGTTATAGGAAAGTATATATGACATAATTATTGTCATCTAAACTCTATGGGTTTCTCATATCTACTAGTATATCTAAACAGGAGCACCCCACTACCTAATTTTTCTTAACATGCAGCATATCCACATGATCGTGTCACCATGTTAGCAACTATTCCCCGTATAGTGCCATCTCATGCGTTCTGCTACCGGCGCCAAAGAGACTAAACAAAAGTCGAACAAAACGAACTGAACAGAAGCCGAATAGACCGGCAAACAAAGTGACCTCTCCCTCCCACACAGGGAAAAAACACTTTGAGCCCTCTCGCAAGTCAACCAATCAAGCCCTACTTCCCACAGACGATCTGGTAGTCATGCCAGCGTCATCCATCATCCATGGAGTGGACGCGATGCCGGACATGGATTCTTTCTATCCTAGAAGGGACAGTCTTCCAGCGATGCCGGCAAGGCCTCCATTCACAGCGCTGACTTGGAGAAGCCTTGGATCTAGCTCCTCCGGCCGGTGGTGCCTCTGGTGATGAGACAAGCTTCTACTGCTGCAATGGTAGCCAATTTTCTAGAAAGTTGTGTTCTTGTATTTGGGAGGAAGTCCCATTCCTTTGTGTCCCGTGTTGGGTTTGTGGGCAGGGATGACAAACTTTTGAATACGGCAACGACATTTGTGAAGTTCAAGGTTCTATACTATTTTCTTTAGGATTTGTTCTGACATATCATATTATATATTTCATCATCTTCTATGACTAATTTGCTGTCCCCACTAACAATTTCCATGCTCCATGGTGAAGCCATGTCATCCCACTCTCAATTCTAATGATGTCATTTTATCACAATTACCTTTTGTATCTTCGTACGTTCACCTGCCTATTTCCCCTCCATCAATTTCTTTTCTCCTAATCGGTTAACATGTCACATGATTTAATTCCTTGCATTCTATGTTGATCAATGGGAGAATATCAGGTGCTCCCATACCTTAGGTGATGTGGTGGTACGAGCTCCTGAGAGCCGTTGGATTTCATATCCAAGGGCTCCTAGGGATCTGAAACATTTTGCAAAAAAGTCCTCAAGGAGTCTATGAATTGCGCATAGGCACAAAAGCCCACAAATGCCGTTGGATCTGAGATCCAAGGGCCCAGAAACTCGTATCACGGTATCATCTAAGGTGTGGTAGCACCTGATATTTTCCCGTTGATCAACATGTAACCGAAAGTCCCACATTCGGCATTCAGTGCCCAACCGTTCCCTGCATCATGGTGTTTGGAGTTATGCTCCCTGTCAGGTTGCCCAGCCCCCGAGGCGAGGTCCTCCCCGTCTGCCTAGATGGACTATGTAGTTGTCTCAACTCCAAGGCATGGCTAGAGCAAATGTACCTACACCTTACCAGCAACGCCGTCAAGAAGCTCACCAAGAAGGTTGCTTATCATCTCCAAGGTAATTATCTCCGAAATTTCCTGGCTATCTCTTGTTTATTTCTTTGGGTGTGATTCGCTTAGTACTATTATGTATAGAAAGGAGGACCCGTATGAGATGAAAACCTCATGTATGGTTTTGGAACGGAGATTTTTTTAATAGAATAAACGACCTCCGTGATTAGTATTGATCGTCCATGGCCCTATTTTTGTGTGTATGCTTTGTATAACCTTGCATCGAGGAGATCTTTATAGATGATCTCAATAAGGCAGGGTCAACAAAGATAATCTCCTCTACTTCTCGATTGCACATCTTTGTGACCTCGGCTTTGTACTACAATCGCCGTCTGCTTAATTCACCACAAGCACACCATGTTGCGGCTAGAGGTCAAAACAACCGGTTGGAGCATCGCTTAGTCAAGAAGGAAGTGTTCATGTGCTGAGAGGTTTCTCCACAACTACACTATGATATGCTGCCCCCGCCCGGGGTGGTCGTTCCCGCACCGCCATGGGGTTCCGCCTGGGGTCACCGCCGCACCGCCATGGGGCTTCGCCTAGGGTCGCGACCGCGCCTCCATGGGGATCCTCCTAGAGTTGCCGTCGTCTTTCATGGCGATGCCTGGAGTCGCCGCCGCCTGTTGTCGCCGCCTGCCAGGGGTTGCTACTTCACACCATTGGGAGTCAGTTGGGCTACTCCCCCACGCGCAGTCGCGCACAGCATGAGGCAGCACTTGCCTGGCGGCGGGCGTAGAGAGGTAGGGTGAGAAGGAGGTGGGCCAAAGGGATGGCCGGGCTTGAGCCTCGGTGATCATCGGTGGAAGACGAGCGCCGGAGGGATGGCCGGTCTAGAACCCTAACCCGAAGTGTAGTAGTTTTATGACATTTACTCATTTTATTCGCATGATTGTAATAATTTTTCACTAATATAACCATCATGTACAGCAAAGATATCTAAAAAATTTACCTTTGAAATATTGTAGAAACTATTTCTATTTCGTTTGTCCAAGATTTTCAAAATTTCCTGGTACAAATTCTGGCGGCAACGCGCGGGATATCACCTAGTTGAGTTAAAAGAGACAACAGCTATTGTATGTTGCATCATTTTCTTCCTGTTTTCTTATTGGATATGTATGTTGTATCATTTTCTTCTTATTTTTCTATTGGGTTTGAAGGAGTCTTAACGACATATCACATTACACTTCTTACATTTTTCCCATGTTTTTTTAGAGGAGCCTTGATTTAGCATGATGATGTTTATAAGGATAGCATAGATTATGGGGGAGAGGGTGGCCGAGACTTAAAAGACATGTGTTAATTAATTATAGTATTTTTTGAGCATTTAATTAATTATAGTCTCCCCTGTCCCTATCACTATGCAGTTACTAATTTGAGGGATGAACGGTTCACTCGCTTCTCTCCAAGCCATCGCGTTTCTATGATGCATCACCTCCAGGTCTATTATACATACTTAAATAGTTTATCCCCACTGTCGGTGTCAAAACCGGCGGATCTCGGGTAGGGGGTCCCGAACTGTGTGTCTAAGGCGGATGGTAACAGGAGGCAGGGGACACAATGTTTTACCCAGGTTCGGGCCCTCTTGATGGAGGTAAAATCCTACGTCCTGCTTGATTAATATTGATGATATGGGTAGTACAAGAGTAGATCTACCACGAGATCAGAGAGGCTAAACCCTAGAAGCTAGCCTATGGTATGATTGTATGTTGTAGTTGTTGTGTCCTACGGACTAAAACCCTCCGGTTTATATAGACACCGGAGAGGGTTAGGGTTACACAAGGTCGGTTACAAAGGAGGAGATACACATATCCGTATTGCCTAGATTGCCTTCCACGCCAAGTAGAGTCCCATCCGGACACGAGACGAAGTCTTCAATCTTGTATCTTCATAGTCTAACAGTCCGGCCAATGGAGATAGTCCGGCTGTCCGGAGACCCCCTAATCCAGGACTCCCACAGTAGCCCCTGAACCAGACTTCAATGACGATGAGTCCGGCGCGCAGTATTGTCTTCAGCATTGCAAGGCGGGTTCCTCCTCCAAATATACCACAGAAGAATTTGGATATAAGGATAGTGTCCACCCTGCAAAATAAGTTCCACATACCACCATAGAGAGAATAATATTTTCACAAATCTAATTTGCTGGCTTGTTTTGGCAACATGACATTAAGCCGTGGCGCGGTGATTATTCGAACCGTTTCCTTTAACTAGCCCCGCACATAACGCGAGGCAGTTTTTTGACACGCCTTGTTGAAGCAGAGATCGTGTCCCCTTATTACGGGATTCTCATCAATACGGGCGTGGGTAACCCAACCGTGTCTAGGACTCCTAGATTATAGGCAAGTCCCAAACGGCTACGGAGAGGACGCTTGATATTCACCCTCTTTATAAAGGGACAAGGCTTTTACTTTTTTCCCTCCCGTGCTCAACCGAATCCTTCCCCCGCCTCGAGTTCTAACATCCAAAGCCCAGGTCAGGTGCTCCGGACCTTCAATCATGTCCGGATCTAGTCTTCAAGGCTGATGGATGCCCTCCTCCGTTACGGAAGAAGACATCAAGAAGTTGAGGGAGGCCAGATACCTGACCGCCGAGGTTTCGCATCGGCTGTCTGCCTGAGGGCAGGTCGTCCCTACTCCTGACCACTTCCTCCGAGGACTAGGCCTCACTCTGGATCCCTTCGTTAGGGGGTTGATGTTTTATTACGGGCTAGATTTCCACGATCTAGCCCCGGACTCCTTTCTCCACATCTGGACATTCATTGTCGTGTGTCAGGCCTTCCTTCGCATTACCCCTCACTTCAGCATGTGGCTCAAGACCTTTGACGTGAAGCCGAAGATGGTCGAGGGGCAGTATGCAGCGTGCGGAGGCGCATTAATAAGCAAGATAGCAGGAGCTCCGTGGCCCAAAGGTTCCTTTCCAGAGGTGTCCGGATTATGGCAACAGGAGTGGTTTTACATCACAGCTCCCAGAAGTGCCAAGTGGGTGGCTGCCCCTGCTTTCCGCTCAGGCCCTCCACCACAACTGATGTCATGGATTAGCAGAGGGCTGAGCTGGGGTCCTGCCAAGGACGTGCCTGTACTGCAAAGCTGCATCCAAAATCTCTTCGAAGGAGATTTCAGTTTGATTATGGTGGCGCAAGTCATGCTGGTTCATCGAGTCCAGCCTTGCAAACGCCGGCCCCTCCGCATGTGGGAGTTCAACCCAGAAGGGTCGTGTACTATTCAGAATTTCCTCGGTCTGACGCATGAGGAGATGTACAAATCATTCTTTGGACCCCAAATAGAGTGTCCGGATACTACCGAGGATGTGGGCCTAAGCAGCAACCGTACCGCCGACCAAGTAAGTAATCCTTTAGCCGAACACACCATCTTTTATTTACCACGACGTCATTCTAATAAGTCGCTCTTTGACCAGGACTGGCTAACTAAGGCGAAGATGATTCGGTGTTCGGCCCCCTTTCCTGAGGGTTTGGAGAATCCTGTACTGGAAAAGATGCTCGAGCTAGCACCCTGCCCGGAGCCCTCAAAGGAAGATAAAGGGGGATAATGAGGTCGAAAGTGGGCCCCCATTGCTACCAATTCCAACCAAGGGAATGAGCACCTCCGTGAAGGAGGATAACCGAGGAGAAGAATCCGACCTTCTCTTGCTTCGGGGAAGGAAGAGGACTGCCTCTGAAGATCCGGAAACCGAGGCTTCCAAACGGGAGAAGAAGTCTCCACTAGAGGGTCCTGCATTGGAGGGTGCTTTTGCCGCACAAAGTCCGCGCGAGGATCAGCCCTCCAACGAGCTGTAAGTAATCAGAAAGTACTTTAATAGTGGAGATATACTACCTTACCTCTGAGGAAAATAACCGAAGCGTTTATCTTGCAGTTCAGATCTTAGCCCTTCTCAGCAGAGCTCATCTTCAGGGGATTTTCTTCTGGAGATGATGGAGAGCGAAACGCCTCTCCCGGACTCCCCCGCTCAAGAAGCGGGCGACCTTGAAGTGTCGTCGCGGAGGGCCTCTCCGGATCCGGTGAGGCCAGAAGATAATCCTATAGTTACTCGAAGTCTTCAGCGTCCGGCTCTTGAAGAGAGCAAGCAAAAGAGTCCGGCACCGTCTGGTATGCGGTCGGACGTACTGAGGGAGCTATTGGAGCGAGCAGCCATCTCAGAGGAACAGCGTACATTGATGGGTACAGTGATGGAAAGGATTTCATCCGCCGAAAGCAGGTTGCATGATGCCTTTGTGAGTCTACTGACGGGCTTTGAGGTACGTAAAATGATGTACATTTGTGATGGTACCGCACATTTTTAGGTGTGCCCTGTGTAGATAGTAGCCCCTGAGACTCTGGTTGTCACCGAGGATGGCGGCAAACAGAGGATCATAGTCCCAGGCAATAACCATACCGCTTTAATGTGCAGGTAGTGGGAGCTCCGGTGGCTAGCCGGACTCATGAGTTTGCCGAACTAAAGCGGCAACTAGATGCGGCGGACGCCGACATCGAGCTTGTTAACAAGCGGCTTGACGAGTCACAGGGTAAGTAATTTTTTTCTGGTGAATGTCACATAATAAGAGCAGCATGATGCCGGTATCTTTAATATGTTGTGACTGCAGACGGAGTTGCCACCGTGGAGACCCTTCGGGCTGAACTTGCCCGAGCCAAGGAACAAGCAAGAGTTAGTAATGCGGCTGCTTTGAAGGCAGCTGAAGAGTTAAGAGCCGAGAAGGTCACGCATTGCGAAAGCAAAGAGAAGATGGCCAAGATGGCCGTAGAATTAAAAGACACTATCGACCGTTGCCAGTTCCTTGAAAAAGAGAACCGATTGAAGGCAGCGGACCTTGAAAAGGCCACGATGGTGACCAAAGACACTCGCTCTGCTATGAGGGCGAAGAAGGAGGAGCTGCGCGAAGCCGGGGATATTGCGGCTAGGAAGCCCTTTCTGCTGCAGAGGAAGTTCGGGGATCCACGGTATGCCCCTCTGGATCGGCTATGGAGTTCGGCAGACGCATATATGGACTTGGCGGCAAGCGCTGTCGATGCGGTTGAATACTTCCGAGATCAGACAGATCGTGAAGTGGACAAGTTGTTCTGGTCGCAATTTAACGTTCCAGAGCATCCGCTTCCCTTGACTGATTAGCTAGCCGAATGGGCCGAACTTAATAGGTTGTCCGGGCTTGCCATGAGGTCCGTCGTAGATCACTTGTGGCCGGAGAAGCCGAAGTTGAAAAGCTATTTCAGCTTAGTGCAGCAGTTCCTTGGTGCGGTGCCGTGCATCAATGCGATGAAGAGGTCGGCGTGCATAGAAGGCTCGCGGATGGCCTTTGCCCGTGTCAAGGCATACTGGGCAGAGATGGATGCTACCACTATTGCGGCGCAAGGTTCGGCCATAGGCCGAGTAGCTGCCGAGCACTATTTTGAAGAGGTTCTTGAGGGCGCTCGTTTGATAGAGGCCCAGTGCTCGAAGAATATTATGTTTGAGTGACATGTATTCCCATTGTAAACACAATGTTTTTATGAAATGTAGTAAGGTTGTATTTATACTTTTGCCGAAAAGTAATATGGTGCCTCCTGTGCGGCTGTTTATGTATATATGTATATAACCTGAAAGATTGCAGTCGTCGGCTTTAGCCCCCACGCATATAATGCGGAGGTGTTCGCAGAAGACGCGTGTTCACACTTAACCCAACGTCTTGGTCCTATTAAGGAGGTGATAGTGCAGCGAACGAGGCAACCGGACTATAATGCTTTAACACTTTCACTTAGCCATAGGAGCTTGACGGTGGGGCTACTATATAGCCCCTGTTGGCTCTGCATTCTCCCGAATTTGGGGTGCGTGCGTGCCTGGCCGGGAAACGGCCCTTCGTTAAGGCGGAGGAATTCCAACATTCCGATAGGTCATCGAGTGGTTGACCAGTCTCACGCTATATCATGACAGTCAGTTTCCGGCTTTCTCTACTGAGGTGCTCGTCCGGATGACCCGGGGCACAATCGCAGTAGTTCTCCTAGTGCTACCTTAGCCGATAGAGCGGAACGTAAGGTATCAAAACATAGGAGCCGGGAAAACCCAACATTTGACCAAAGACATGATTCGGAGCTGATGCATATAAGGCCAAACTCGCGACGCCGAACACTCCCTAAGGTATTCGGTCTTTATGGTATAAACCGGGCCTAAATAGTGCCCTTTGTAAGAAGCCCCTTGTGTCCAGGTATGGGCGTTTATTCTGACGTGGCCACATGCCAAGACGTCAGCATCCTTCTCAATTGTATTTGAGAATCCGAGGGATGTGTATCAACAAGAGACAGTAAAAAAGGTTTACGCGGGGTCTTAATCTAAAAAGAATCCTTGGAGCGGGTCCCTGCTGCACGTCTGCGTCTGTGTCTCTGTTGTGCCGTATCCTGGACGGGTGTAGCACGATGGTCATCTGTAAAGAGAGAAACTTAGGTGAAAAGTTGTCGTGCAAAAAGGTAGATTTGAAGAAACCATGTATAATTCAAGATGAGTAAAAATTGCCACTTGTCTGCGCGTGTTGAGCCCCTTGTATTTGTAATAGGGGTGTGTCTTATCAAACCTGTGTGAGTTACGTATAGCTGCGCCGGACTCGTCTAACCGTGTCCGTGGTCTTGACGACCTATCAAATGCTTTAGCTGGTGAGGCCCTTTTTAGTGTGCGGCTGCCAAGGCAGTCGCACTCTCTTCGGCGCGCAGGGATCGCTTAATATTTCCATTCACTGTAATGATGCCACGTGGACCGGGCATCTTAAGCGTAAGGGAAGCGTAATGTGGTATTGCATTAAAGTGAGCGAAAGCTTCGCGTCCCAGTAGTGCTTGATAGCCACTTTGGAACGGAGCAATGTGGAATGTTAAATTTTCTCTACGGAAGTTATCGGGGAAGCCGAATATAACCTCTAGTAGCAGGGAGCCCGTGCAATGAGCCCCTGGGCCTGGCGTTACTCCTTTAAGGGTAGTATTGCTGAGGCAAATTTTCGTTGGGTCTATCCCCATTTTGCAGATTGTATCCTGGTATATCAGGTTTAAACTGCTGCCACCGTCCATCAGGACTCGTGTAAAGTGGTATCCGTCAACTATTGGGTCTAATACCAGGGCAGCCCATCCTGCACGCCGGATACTTGCTAAGTAATCACGATGGTCGAAAGTGATCGGTTGAGACGACCAGTGGCAGGACTCCGCGGTGATAGGCCCTTGGGCATATTTTTCTGGGAGTGCCGCTTTGTTTCTCCCCTTGATCACGTGTAACACGTTGACTGTTTGGACTTCTGGTGGAAATTTCTTTTGTTCCCCAGTGTCTTGCTTGAGAGGCTCATCCTCGTCTTCGCTTGGTGTATCCTCCCCCTTGTGTACGGCGTTGAGCTTGCCGGACTACTTGAAGACCCAACATTCTCTGTGGGTATGATTAGCGGGTTTACCAGGGGTGTTATGGATCTGACATACTTGGTCCAGAATTTTGTTTAGGCTGGACAGTTCGCCTCTGGCGCCTTTAGAGGGCGGCTTTTGCTGACTTGGCCGAGAGTTTTTGAATCCGGCGTTTACTGCCGTGCTCTTCGTGTTGTCTTCTTTATTCCGGCGTTTGTTATTGTTGTTGCTCCATAATTTCCTGTTTCCATCTCTAACTTCGGATGTACTGGGGTCACTGGTGTTGCATCTGGCTAGCCAGCTATCCTCACCCGCGCAAAAGCGGGTCATGAGGCTTGTTAATGCTGCCATTGTTCTCGGCTTTTCTTGGCCGAGGTGTCTGGCAAGCCATTCGTCACGGACGCTATGCTTAAAAGCTGCCAAGGCTTCGGCGTCCGGACAGTCGACTATTTGGTTATTTTTAGTAAGAAATCTGTTCCAAAGCTTTCGGGCTGACTCTCCGGGCTGTTGAGTTATATGACTCAAATCGTCCGCGTCCGGAGGTCGGACATAAGTCCCTTGAAAATTTCCCCGAAAAGTGTCTTCGAGCTCTTCCCAGCTTCCAATGGAGCTTTCGGGGAGGCTTTTAAGCCAGTGCCGAGCTGGCCCTTTGAGTTTGAGGGGTAAATACTTAATGGCGTGGAGATCATCTCCTCGAGCCATATGGATATGGAGGATATAGTCCTCAACCCAGATCCCAGGGTCTGTTGTTCCGTCGTATGCCTCTATGTTTACGGGTTTGAAACCCTTTGGAAATTCATGGTCCAGTACCTCGTTGGTGAAACATAGGGGGTGTGCGGCACCCCTGTATCTGGGTGTACCGTAGTGTTCGGATGTTTGTTGTGTTGCATCGTATGCTAGAGCGTGCCTGCGTGGTCCATAGATGGATCTGGTTGCGCCGTCCTTTTGATGCGAGCCCTCGCGTGGATCGCGTATTGGCTTATGTGTGGCATTGCTTGCCGCTCTATGTTGGCCGTGAGGTCGTCTATCCGGCCAGGTGACCGTTTTAATTTTTGGTTGCGGGGGATCTAAGGCCTCCTCATCGAATTCAGGTAGTAACTTCCGCTTCGGGTAGCTCTTGGTGGGGCGATTATCGCCATACTTCGTTGTTGTGTTGAGTACTTCGCTCCATCTGATTTGGAGTGTGTCTTGCACAGCCTTGAGCCTTTGCTTCTGCTTTTTTAGACTCCTCGCGGTGGCAACAAGCCTTTGATGGGCATTCTGTTGCTCCGGGTTTCTGTCCGGTGTTATGTCATCCGGTCTATTATTTTTGACAGAATCGGGTTGTTCGGTTTGATTCTCCGTGTTGCCGTGGTCCAGCAATGGTTCACCCTGCTCTAACGCTGGGTCTGTATGATCGTTGTTTCTACCGAGGCGGGATTTGGGGCAGCGCTTATGCCGCCGCTTTGACTGCTTCTCGAGGGGACAACCCTTCGTTGCGTCCTTCTGTTCCTCGTCGTCGTTTTCTTTTGGTGTGTTCACCATGTATACGTCATGTGGTGAAGTGGGCGTCCAGTGCCCTGTGGGCAGTGGTTCCTCTTCGTTTCCCGCATCGTCATCCATACCGTCGATGTCTTCGGAGTCGAAGTCGAGCATGTCGGTTAAGTCATAGACAGTGGCTACTAAGTGGGTGGTGGGTGGGCCGCGAATTTCTTCATCGTCCGCATCCCAGTCCTGCCGGACATAGTTCGGCCAGGATCCTCCTGACAAGGAGAGAAATCTTAATGAGTTCAGTATGTCGCCAAAGGACGAGTGCTGAAAAATATCCGCGGAGGTAAACTCCATGATCGGCGTCCAATCAGATTCGATAAGAACAGGCGCAGGTGGCTCGGAGTCCGTGGCCGGAGAAGGATCCGGCAGTTTAACAACACGGCTCTCGTGCAAGGTAAGGTCGATGTTCGGCTCGATCGCCGCTAAGGGTAAGGCTTCCGCGGCGGGGTTCATCCACCCGTCCGCGGAAGGCGCAACTGGCTCCGAATTGAGGGTCGGAGCGGCTGCCGGTGCGATCTTAACACTGTCCGATGGTAGAGCTAAATCGTACTCATCGTGACCGCATGACGCGCAAGGCAGAGGCTCGAATCCGTCGAAGATCAAGTCTCCGTGGATATCGGTCGTGTAGTTTAAGCTTCCAAACCTGACTTGGTGGCCAGGGGCGTAACTTTCAATCTGCTCCAGATGGTCAAGCGAATTAGCCCGCAGTGCAAAGCCGCCAAACACGAACATCTGTTCGGGGAGACAAGTCTCACCCTGGACTGCATCGCTATCGATGATAGTAGGAGCCATCCAGCCTAACGGCGACGACACAGAGGAACTCTCAATGAAAGCACCAATGTCGGTGTCAAAACCGGTGGATCTCGGGTAGGGGGTCCCGAACTGTGCGTCTAAGGCGGATGGTAACAGGAGGTAGGGGACACAATGTTTTACCCAGGTTCGGGCCCTCTTGATGGAGGTAAAACCCTACGTCCTGCTTGATCAATATTGATGATATGGGTAGTACAAGAGTAGATCTACCACGAGATCAGAGAGGCTAAACCCTAGAAGCTATCCTATAGTATGATTGTATGTTGTAGTTGTTGTGTCCTACGGACTAAAACCCTCCGATTTATATAGACACCGGAGAGGGTTAGGGTTACACGAGGTCGGTTACAAAGGAGGAGATACACATATCCGTATTGCCTAGCTTGCCTTCCACGCCAAGTAGAGTCCTATCCGGACACGAGACGAAGTCTTCAATCTTGTATCTTCATAGTCTAACAGTCCGGCCAATGAAGATAGTCCGGCTGTCCGGAGACCCCCTAATCCAGGACTCCCACACCCACTATCTCTAATTCTCTCAATATGCAAGGTTTCTACCTCACCAAATATGCCATGTCAGCATTTATTAAAATTATTTTCAGCTCGTGCAAACCTTAACCCATTAACACTAATTCTGTCAACATGCAAGCCTCCCACCTCATTGTTCCCTAACATTATTTTTCAGCCCATGCAAACCGTACCAACAGGTTTTATTTGCTTACTTTTCAAAGGTTGTGAAATGCCCCAATTTAATTGTTGTAACTACTATTGTACAGTGTACATGCATGCTCTTTATTCACATAAAATGCAAGCACTAAATATTTCTACGTTACAAGTATAGTTATCTGCAATTACTTTTTATATTCCCAAATTTGAACTAAAATCAGGGCACTTGTTTTGAGATGATGAGAGTATGTATATATGTAATCAATCATCAATTAGAAAAACTACTGCTTACTTTACATCTCTCTGTCAATTGCTCAGTGTCAATTGTCTATTTTTACAGTCATGTTAGACCTCATGTCCGATACACACATCGAGCGGGCAATTTACTGTACAAGCATACTTTCCCATCTGCACAGCTGGCGGCGGAATAATTCGAAGTCGCGTGCTAGTCCGATTATTTTTTCGACACATAAAGGGACTAATCTACTATATATCACTATAAAAGAAAAAGAGGAGCAGATCCAAATAATTATATCCGTTCATCTACAAAATCTGATGGTCCATATTCTTTTCGTGTTTAACCTAACAAGCCACGTACAGTCCATCCACCGCTAAAAAAAAACGTTTGCACGACCTCTCGCCCCGCCCGCACGACCTCACGCCTCCGCGCCGTTCCTCCCGCACGCCCCCACGTCGTTCCTCCTCCCGCAGTCGGGTGTGGGCCGCAGGTCACCGAGCCGTCGCCGGAGCCGCCCTCCGCCGCGGGCCGCAGGTCGCCGAGCCGCGTGCCGCCGGAGCCGCCCTTCGCCGCGGGCCGCAGGTCGCCGAGCCGCCGCCCCGGAGCCGCCCTTCGCCGCAGGTCTCCTCCCTACTGTCCGCCCCTGCCCTCCACCGCTCTTACCTCTTGTCTGAACATCTACGCGACACAATTTACAACAGAAGCATAAATCCCTATATATATATGCATATGAAATTTCAGAGTCCCCAAAGATGATTAGAGAGAGAGATTAATGACAGGTGTGTATTGGTCATCGATTGGTTTATATTGATTTTTCCTTCTTGTCCTTGGCAGTCTCGCCGCACGCTGTGTCCTCCAAGGAGATGGAAGCTGCTATTCAACGAGGAGGGTTGCCTAGACGCAGCTGGAATGATCATGAGAGTACAGCGTGGGGTGAGCTATATATATCTATCTTTCATCACCAGCAGCGTAATTAGCTCAGTGACATATTGTATCGATCTCACACCCCGGGTAGGGTATATGTCATGTATCATGTGTGACAACACCTGCAGTTAAACTGCTACAAATAACATTCAGGACAGTTGACGGTTTTATCTTTTTTAAAGGGTCTGGGCAGTAGGCACTGTTACATATACAACCGATAGATAATCATTCATGAGAAATAAAACTTGTAGGAATTTGCACAAAGCATATTTCGACATTCTGGCTCCATCAGTTTGTTTCTTCAACTGATACAAGATTCAGTGGGAAGACTCTGAATCATGCTTGATCTATTGGTGGTAAATACACCGTTGCATAGCCTACTCCACGTATTCTCATCGGTGACACTTCTTTACTCCCTGGAGGTGCATCCCTTCACATTGTTTTCTACCCTTTCAACCTTGCATTTTTTCTTCTTCTTAACAACTATCCATTTTCTTGGCTTTTGTTAGTATCCCTTGGGGCATATATACTGCATCTATGCACATGTTCTGACTGCTCAGATTAATTGAACCAGGACGTTGTCTTTATTTTTGGTTATGCGAACAGGGTGTCCACCCAAATATCAAAGGGGAAGTATATATGGGAGTTTTTTCTGGGTTGTTACGACCCGAAAAGCACTACTGAACAGAGGAACCAGTTGCGGCAACAGAGAAGGTTCTGTTTTATTTCACTCTTCATTTGCATCTGACTTTCGTCCTCTCATCTAAGTCCATTTTCATCTCATTACAATTTCACTTTCCATTGCGATGCATAATTTTTACAATCTAGCAAAACACTCCCCAATCACCTTTTTTTGTCCTTATTTTTGCAAGAGTGGCTACTTTAAGCATATACTAGGATGTGGACTCGCCGACCGGCTGCAGGGAGTAGTGTATGATGTGTATGCTCCAACAGCCATATTCATGCATTGCTTCACTGATCTTATTTTTGCCAAAGATTGTCTATACTTTTTTTGTGTGATTCCTTGCTTCAGAAATATAAGATTTAATATGCCAGATATTAAATTTGTAATCTATATAACCTTGTTTGCTCACCATGCCTTTCTCCTCAAAATCCTACATGTACTTGCTCCTTGTCCAGGCATCCAATGTTAGGAAAGAGAGGAGATGGTCTTCGTCAGTTGCACTGAAGCATGGGAAGGATGCAGGTGAAGCGTGGAGAAGGACACCGACGTTGTCGAGGTTGTTATAGCAGCGACACTCGAGAACGCTCAAGGGAAGAGTAGATGCGCCTGTGTGGCTGGGTGACTCTGACCACTGGTGAGTTTTTGCTCCTACCCTTCTGACACACCATGTGTACAGTTTGTGCTTGCTTAGAAATTTTGCCCTAATAAACAACAAAATTATCTCCAATCATGTGTTGTATCTTCTACCATCTTTCATATTTTTACATGACTAGCCACTTAGCATTACTATTCATATTTTATTTGTAAATGTACGCAAAGCTCTGGATTAGAAGCTTGAGGCTATCTTCTGAACCAAAATGACCACATTGACTACCTATGTTAAATCTTATACTAAGCTAATGTCAATAGTGATAAGCTTATGCAATTGTTCATCCTACTTGCATTGGATAATATTCTCCTCTAAATTTTTCCTCTTTTTTTGAACCAAAAATGATTATCTTCATATTTCGCCTCTTTTCTAAACCAAAATGATTATCTTCTTCAGATTTCCTCCATGAGCCACTGTAGCACCTTTTATGTTGTGATACTCCTACATATTCATGGTACCAACCTGCATCTTACATATTCATTGGATTTTATATTGGCATTTGTAATAGTACAGTGTGCTATTTATTATGTCGATTATCATCAAATAACTAACAATTTCGTTTCTGCGGTATGGACTGAACTCGGAAAGGAAGCAGTTAATCACATGATTGTAAAGGAATATGCGAAGCTGATGAGACTAGAGCTAAAGTTCTTTCTCTTGGATTCCTCAGTTAGGTACATCATTTCTTCAATTGTCCACATTTTAAACTGTATATTATTGTCATAAATCAAGTGGAATATGTGTATGCAAACTGTCAAACTAAAACTTGGAAACAAACATCATTGATTACTAATCGATGATGTAACTTTTGAAGGAAGTAACAAATGGAATGATTTGTTGCCCATGTACATTTGGTAATTTTCTTTGATAGTTTTTGTTGTTTATGTATAGAAAAAAAATCATTGGTAGAGAGGAATCTTTCTGAAAATGTTTTCTCGGTAATGAAATGGGGAGAAAATGTTTCTCAAAATGTTCATTTCAATTTTTTATGGCTGAAATATGGGAAAGGATGGCGAGTCCATGATGCTTGGGTTCTTTGCAATTCATTTTCTTCCATTCCTATGATGTAGATATTTCTTCTGTGTCAACCTAAAGTATTATCCGCTTCTGATAAATGCAAAGGAAAATCTGCAAGTTACCATTTACCTTTATGCATATTTATTCTGTTAGTGTGACTTAAACATTCAATATGCTTTGCCTATTGACTATGTTAGAGCTGATCTGTGCGAGCTGTTAGCCTTTTGATGAACACATGGTGTTGATTATTTAGGACTGGAATGTTCAGCCTCCCTGTATGCCGACTACATTTCTAAGACATGAACCTATTTTTGTACTATGGTCATCATTTCTAAGACTTGCTGATGCACACTGCTAATTGCTACAGTAGACACGCAGGCGCAGCTTGGTGCATTCTTCTCTTCTTTCCCTTTATATTTTCTTCATCCTTGTGCTTGTAAATTTGTAACTCAAGAGGTCACAAACTTCTGCAATATGGAGGCATCACTTTCAAACTGGTACATATGCATGTAGCTGTTCATGAAGCATCATTTTACTAAAGTGTCCAATGTATGTTCTCTTATAATCCAGGTGCTTGATCAAGGCTGCGTATGAGCTTATTAACATCGATGGTGTGCTAAATGTGATCATAAGGAACCTGGAAAAGGAGTATGTCTCTTAATGGACATCTTTCTATTTTGCATTGAACTTTGATTAATTATTTTACTGTACATTTTCCAAAATTCAAGGATTGGCTTCTTACTCATTACAAATGGTTCCAGTCTTTATTCTTAGTTTTTACAGTTACATAAAGAACAATGTTCAAATTCACTGACCTGTGCTTTGTGACAGTACTTCACTGTATGTTCATTATATATGCATGTAGCAATACTTCCTTTCAATCTATTCATTAGTTCGTAAGCTAGATCGTATGCCAAGTTGTATTTACTGGACACTTGCTACTCTTTTCCTTGTGCAATTATTCAGTCCTGGTTATATTTTGTGGTATTTCTGAGTTGCATAAATGACTCGAAACATCGGGAGCTACTAAATCTTGCCTGTACTGAATTTGTGCTTTTTTGCAATATCAAAATATGGTTCTCCTTCAAAGTATTATTTTTCCTTCTACTGAATATGCTTCTGGAAAAGGATCTCAACAGATCAACTAGAAGGAGAAGAGAGCAGCCAAAGAGAAGTTAAGAACAAGACACATGCTTCAGATTAACTCCTATTCCTGGACCTATATGCTTTTGATAATTGAATTAGATAAAACAAGTATATATTTCTAATCGTATGATTTTGACATGCAGCTAAGTTTTTCATATGTCTGACTATTGTGTTGCCGTGCAAATATGCAGAAGGATGGTCTACCTTTTTGGGACTTGGTTTTGTGAATCGATGTGTTATCTTGAGCAAATATCTTATCATTGTATAATGTTATAATATGAACTTTTACTATTGATATATCATACTGTATGTGGAATGTGTCAATACATATATACTTGCGGCAACTTCTAACTGAAATTTATTTTTCACCTACAAAAATATATAGAATCTTCGTCCATGTTTTCATGTCGATACCTGATTTACATGTCCATACAGTTGGGCTGTTCGAGCTAACACTGCAAGGCCTTACAGTGCATCAAGGGCATCTAATAAAGTTTTTAGGTTTGTCCCTAGAACTATTATATCTAGACAAGATACTTGCTTGCAGAACCATCAGAGCTGAACCTTCTAGGTAATTTTACATAATCAGCGGTTGGGCGCCCACAATCATCCATGATTTGCGTCGAAGCGAGATAAGGTTTACTCATGTTCTTATAGTTTGTTTCTCTTTTCTGTTTTGCTTGGTTGATTTTCAGTTATAGAGAAGAGTTAGAGTTGGATGGAGTATCAAACAATGGAATCAAATCATGCATGGTATTGTAAGTCAACCATATAAGCACAGACATGTTTTCAGTTTTCCAATGTATAGTGGAAGTTATTTAAGTCGTTTGAAATATTAATACAGAGTTTTTCCTATTGATGTTTGCTGTGAACAATGTGAATATATTCCCTTAAAAAAATCGTGTGAACATATTTGGATGGTTTCATCTTCAAATAAGATCTCTATAGTAGCAACAATTTTGAATAAAAGATACTTCCTCTATAAACAAATATAAGACATTTTAGATCATTAAAATTATATGTTCACACTTATACCAGTGTGAAAACTGAATAAGGATCAATTTTATTTTAGATAAACGTGCATTTGCACGTGTACGATTACTAGTTACGACCAAAATAAACAGTATTGTGTGCACTTGTAATAGTTAATAATCAGCAGTAACATTACACAAGGGACGAATTACTAGACAGAGTTACAACAACAAAAACGAATTACTACTAGACAGTGGAAGTGCTGCTAGCTTCTGAATCTGACGGGGGCCGGGAAGGGAAAAGAAGTGACAGTACTTGTAGTACTATAAACACACGAGGAGTTCACCGGAATGGGCACACGGCGACGCAACGACAACGTCCAACACCTCATCTCACCTCCAAAAGGTGACGGCGGGCAGTAGCAGCGCGAGGATGACGACGGCGTAGACGCTCGACGCGCCGCGGCTCCTGCTGCCCCCGGAGAGGTAGAAGTAGTAGTACGGGTTCGCCGAGGACGACGGCGGGGACGGCGGCGACGAGAAGTGCGAGGACGGAGCCGAGGAAGACGAAGACGATGACGACCCGCCGCTGCTCTTCGGTGGAGTCGGCGACGGCGTGGACGGGGGCAGCTCCGTCGACGATGACGACGGGGGCGGCGGGAGCAGCAGAGTCAGATACGGCGGCGGGGGCGTGGGCAGCGGGAGGATCGACGTCGATGGCGAGGGAGGCGACGGTGTTGACGATGACGATGACGGCGAGGGAGGCGACGGTGTAGATGATGATGATGACGGCGAGGGAGGAGCTGGCGGCGGCGACGTGCACACCGTGGGGCACGTCCCGCACTCGCTGATGCACAGCAGACTCGCCTCCGGCCCTCCCGCCGCCGGCTGGCCCCGGTCACCTCCGGCGACAGCCAGCTGAGCACCACAACACGCCACCAGGACGATCACCGCCACCATCGCCACCGCTCTTGGTCCCTCCATTGCCACCTTGACAGGCTGCTCTCATGAGCTTGCTTGGCGCAGGTGGGGGAATGAGATTCCTGCGATCGGCTGCTTGTGGGCCGGAGCTGCCGGTTTATAAGCCAAGAAGTGCAGTGCAGGAGAAGATGTGCGAAACTTCAGGTGCAAGCTGGGAGAGAATATGAGAAGCAGGGTGTAAAGAGAAGATGCTCCTCTCCAGGATTGGCACCAAACGATTGATGCGTCTCAAAAAATCGGCCACCGTAGCATATGTTTGTGACTGATACCTTGTCTCATGGAGCTCAAAAGTGTTGGCAAACTTTTGTAAGATAGAGTGACAGGGATAGTAGATTGAGAAGTGCATGTGTAATGATCTGCAGAGTGCAAGGCAGGTAAAGCATCTGCAGAAGCCTGGTCGGTTGGAGAAAGAAGTCGGGTGAGTTGCTACTCTATTATGGCCTCAAAACGTTCCGCAGCAGTTCCACAGGAAACTGTTGAATGACCGCAAGAACTGGGAAAAGGATAACCCGCCTTTCAAACAGGGGTTTGAAATGAAAGAAAAAACGTTGGCAGGTTGTCCTTCAATCATCTTACATAGAGGAGGAAATACAGCTAAGGGAAAGCATAATTACATTGGGCATGCTCATGTGAGGAAGCAAGGCTTACTGACTATAATCTAGAGCTACTGTAAGGATGTAACACACCACAAACATGTGACGGAAAATCTGAATATCTGCATTGATTTCCTATCCCCCCAGAGGATTTTCAATTCGACACTCTTTACAGGCAAACCATGTCAATAAACAACCGACAAAGAAGTACACGGAACACTTGTACAAAAGGCTAACCCTGGAAGGAAAACTTTTGCCAGCCTTTCACTCTTACCAGTTACTTTAAATTCCCCTCTGGGAAGCGAAGTATCAAAAGGACAGTCATGGATTAACAACGTCACTAATCTGTTTCTGCATCTTCCGTTGTTGTAGCTGACTTGAGTTTTTGGCTAACAAACTGCCCCTTGATTCTTGGTCTTTGCTCTGCAAGCTTCTTCCTGCTGTGATATCTGACCTGTAGAGCGAAAGGTAAACAGATAAAAGGGAATAACTGTAAGAAAAACCAAGTGTTTGCGGAAAAGAATATATAAGTGCACATGCATGATTTGTGAATTTGCAGAATATTTAGGTTTGACAAATAGAATACCTTCTTCTCGAAGCATCTATCTTTCCTTTTCATGCGGAATTTCATCAAGGCAGCTTCACGACGAGACCGATCACTATCCAGTCCATTGTAACCGAAGTTCTGGATGCCACTCTCGTTGCCGCTTTCTGGGGCAATTATTGCGTTGGTGTTTGTATCAGTTTCACCGCTCACAGTCCATCCACGGATATCCTGGCTACAACTAGCACTCTGGTTATTGCGCTCTGCATGAGCTCTCAACAAGTCAATAGGTTCTCCTGATTCTTGGAGAATTTGTCTTGAATGATGCAACCGCTGGTTTTCTTCTAGCTGTCTGTGTTCATCAATCTCTGATGGTTTACCAAGATTTTGATGGTAACTAGAATGATATGCATGCTGAATTCCCATCTGGTTGATGCCAGATGGATCGCATTGCATAAAAGGAGGCTGTGTGTAGTATATCGGAGGCATAATTGCACTGTACTGGTACGGTATAGCAGCAGCGACAGAAATTGGAACAGGTATAAAGCCATAAGGAGGATGACCGAAATTGTCCTTTCTAGGGGAGGAACTGCTTGTGCCAGCATCTTCTCTTGCACTGCTTGAAGACGGGATGGCAGGACCCACTGTGCAACTGTCCAAAGGAGCCTGAGGTTGCATTGTGATCTTGCATGTATGGTGTTCATGCGAGGGCAAAGCCCCACTAGATTGAACATTCTTGTCATAAACAGATTCTTGATAAGTTAAGTGGACGGAGGGAAGAGACAGTTGCTTAGCTGATGGCTCTATTCTTTTATTACCATACCTGTCATGTTGCAAAGCATGTGAGAGCATGCATAATAGAGCGCTAATCAGAATTGCACAGGGTATATGTGCAAGCAATTGCTAATATCAACCTCAGGGTCTAAAATATGAAAACAGTGTTCTCAATGAAATAAATGACCATTCCAAGCCAAAATTATTTGGATCAAAATTTAAAATAATGAACATGTAAGTACCTTGAAAAGGCTGAAGAATTTGAGTGATTAAAATTATCCTTATCCCTCAGTTCTTGGTTCACATGACCATCAGAACGCTGTTGCTTTCCTAAGTTGACATCCAGCAAGTGAGAGGGGCAAGGCTGGGGATGGCCGATCGCAGCACCCTTTGAATTTTCATGAAGGGTATTTTCCATGACAGGCTTGACAGCGTTATTCTTTGTGACTGGAGATTTGCATTTTTTGCTAGTTGTTGGTTGGCCAGTAGCCATAAGATCTTTGCCAGGATCACTTGGACGACATGAACTTGCATCAGCAATCCTCATGGCGTTGTCCATTATCTGTCCAGCAACCTTTGCAGAAGTAATGCCATGAAGATACTTGGAACACACATTCTTCTCAGCTGAAAACACTTGCTGCTTACTGGTGCCACATGCATTTCCACTTGGAGCATCTACACAACACCAGGTAAAATCACACTTATTAGATGTGCAATTTACACACTAGATGGCCAATAAACCGAGCACAAGAACATCAAATAACAGAGAAGCATATTTAGGTTTCATACCATCAGTGCCCTTTAATGCAAGTGCCTTTGTGTTCATTCTATCAAAAGGCCCATTCTGTATTTTTAGTTCTCTGCATGAGCTTGCTCCATTATGTGCCACAATCTCCGGTAATTTCTCAACACTCTGAATGTCAGTCTCCCTTTTGCTTCCAGAGCTCTGATAATCATGTCAGAAGAGTGTCCATAGGATTTTAGGTGCAGAAGAACGCCAATAATTAAAAAGAGTAACCAGAATTTTAAAAATCAGTTATGATAAACTAAGGTTTCAGTAAAAAGTGATGGCTACAGTTAACTGGTAGTGACAAGAACAAAAAGACATAGAAAAAACAGTGTCTTTGTTTGCTTCAGGTTTCAATTTCACTTGCTTAGCATTATCAACCTGAGTTAGGAGTGATACCACTCTACTCATACTTTGATATCAGTTAGACAAATAAGGTATAAGCCAGCTCAGTTGCTCACCTGAGCATCACTTTCCTCATCGCTGTTTTCTCCTGTCTTTGACCCGGTACCAGAATTCACACTTATATGGTTGCTGGCTGCATTGTTTTCTGATGCATTTAATTGGCTGTTCATCTGAAATGGAATGTGCAAGGCCTAATTAGTAATTACACCTCAGAAAGCTAGGATAAACAAAAAATATTCCTATTTGCTAAAAGCTTATACAACTGCATCAACAATATAGCACTCGTAATCTTGCACAACCAAAATCAGTGCACATTATACAGTTGATAATATTTTCAAGGAAAATGCATTAAAAAAGTATCCAGAAATGACTAGCAGATGTAGGACAAATAGTACAATTGATGAAGGCTACCCCATCATTCATTCCCCATAACACACAGGCTGCAAAAGAAAACATTCGGAAAGACTTCCTGAATGAGGACTTACCGAGTGCCGCCTCCACACATGTTGCCATAAGTTACGCAACTCATTCTTCCTAACTGGCTTCACGAGGAAGTCCACTGCCCCATTCTGCATGCACTTTAGCACTGTGCCAATGGAATCTTGGGATGACATCACTGCACAGATAACCAATGAAGTGAATATTGAGTCGAAGAGAATTCTAATTTAAGGCATCTCATGTTACACACTTCGTTACTAACGTCAGCAATACGCCCATCACTCCACTATGCCACCTGGCTGCTTACGTGTTTGTCGTATTAGGGGCAAAGTGATTGCATTCCCCTGAATGCACTCATCACATAGTGTGTAGCAGGACCATGCATTTTTCACGTGTAGCGCTTAAGAGACTCTTTTGTTATTTTAGTATAGATACATAGCATCTACTTATGTATATCCATAGCATCATATACAATAATCACTTAGCATCTTAGCAACGATGTGATTGCTCTCTTCCCACTATTTCGAACATGTGAACTGAACTACTATTAATTTAATTTCCAAAATTAGCAGCCTTTTTTTGGAAACTTGAGGTCTTCATTTATAGGCAGTTACGCACACTATGAAATAGTATGGTTCCTCAATTAAACTAGCTCATTAGGACCTTAAACTACCCGTTTACCTATTAAAATGGCACCAATGTAAAGTTAGACCTTCAATCTCAATCAAACATATTTTTAACGTCAAATCGCTTAAAAAGTAGCCATAACTACCATTGCAATTTTGCCAACAAACTTGCTCCGAACCCATAAACTGCACCAAAATTAAGCTGCCAATTTATTCATCAAGAGATACCACACAAGACAAATCTGTTAAAAAGAGTCAGAAACACAACACGTGGAGCATACCCATAGCGATACTTGAATGGAATCCGACAACGACAACGGTAATTCAATTACAACTGAGAGCAGAGACGGACACTGACTAACAGTAGACAACACGGGAGCAATCCATTTGAATTTAGTTCCAAATATCCAGGAGCAGTTGTGACCATAGACAAAAAGAATCAGCCTACCAGAGTTAAGCAATTAGCATTAAAAAAATCCATTTATAGGCAGTTGGCACACTATGAAATAGTATGGTTCCTCAATTAAGCTACTCCCTCCAATCCATAATAAGTGTACTTATTAAAAGTGTACCACAAAATATCCATTTATCTATTAAAAGTGTACCCATGTCAAGTTAGACCTTGAATCCCAATCAAACATATTTTTAACGTCAATTCGCTTAGGCTAGCCATAGTGGTGGTATCTTAGCTAGTATCATGCACTCAGGACTAGTAAACATGCTGATGTGGCAGACAATTAAAGAAGAGAGAGAGGGTTAGAGTAACATAGGTAGATACCGTATCATAATAAATGCTATGCTACTACTCCCTCTGTTCCTAAATATATGACGTTTTGGCAGATCAATTTGAACAGCCAAAACGTCTTATATTTAGGAACGGAGGGAGTACGTATCATGCATGGCAATAAATAAGATCATATATGACACTAATCTATTATACTATGCACTATGAAGGTAGTATCATACACTAGTATCATATGCATGATCCTAGTATATGATACTCCCCACTATGAGTAGCCTTACAAAGTACTCATAACTACCATTGTCATTCTGCCAAAAAACTTGCTCTGATCCCATAAATTGCACCAAAATTAAGCTGGCAATTTATTAATCAAGAGATACCGCACAAGACAAATCTGTTAAAAAGATTCAGAAACACAACACGTGAAGCATACCCATAGCGATACTCGAGCGGAATCCGACAATGACAATGGTGATTCAGTTACAACTAAGAGCAGAGACAGACACTGACTAAAAGTAGCCGACATGGGACTAAAGCAGATCGCCAAATCTATATGAATTTAGCTCCAATTATCCAGGAGCAGTACCATATGTGACCATATAGACAACAAAAGAAAATCAGCCAACTACAATTAAGCAATTAGCATAGAAAAATATCCATTTATAGGCAGTTGCGCACATTATGAAATAGTATGGTTCCTCAATTAAGCTACTCCCTCCGATCCATAATAAGTGTCGTGGTTTTAGTTCAAGTACCTAATTAGGACCTCAAAATATCCATTTACCTATTAAAAGTGTGCCCATGTAAAGTTAGACCTTCAATCCCAATCAAACATATTTTTAATGACAATTCGCTTAAAAAGTACTCATAACTACCATTGTCATTCTGCCAAAAAAACTTGCTCTGATCCCCTAAATTGCACCAAAATTAAGCTGCCAATTTATTCATCAAGAGATACCGCACAAGACAAATTAGTTAAAAAGATTCAGAAACACCACACGTGGAGCATACCCATAGCAATACTCGAGCAGAATCCGACAATGACAACGGTAATTCAGTTACAACTGAGAGCAGAGACAGACACTGACTAAAAGTAGCCGGCACGGGACTAAAGCAGATCGCCAAATCCATTTGAAGTTGGTTCCGATTATCCAGGAGCAGTATGACCATAGACACACACAAAAACCAGCCTACACGGTTAAGCAATTAGCATATAAAAATATGCGCTGAATCCCCTGCTTAAAGCAGCTGCTAGATAGCGAAATCGAGTACGTTTGCCAGATCGTCCTGAACCTTACGCCACTGATGATACTCAAGCTGATATGAAGCGTTAGTCGGACGCCGGCGTCTTACTTATAACGGGGATGTTCTTGCACTCGTCAGCCGCGACGATCCTGGAGAGCAGGTCGATTCCGGAGAGCGTGGGCATGTTGACCTCCGTGAGCACGAGGTCGAAGGCGTACGCGCGGCCCCGCATGACCTCCCACGCCTTCATCCCGTCCGCCACCGCCGCCACTGGCGTCACCTCCCGAGAAGAAACACATAGCCCAATTCAGCAGCAGGAAAATCGGCTGGCCGCGCAAGCGCGAGCGCGGCTAAGCTAGAAGAAGGAAGGCTGGCTCACCGCGGTACCCGCACTTGCGGAGGAGCGCGGTGACGACCTGGCGGGTGGAGTCGTCGTGCTCGACGAGGAGCACCCGGAGCGAGCGGCGCGGCAGGATCTCGTCCCAGCGGATCACCCCGCGCGCCGCCCCTCCTCCGGGCCCCGCCGCCGCGGCCGCCGGCTCCCCGGCGTCGGCGTCGGGGGACATCTCGTCGTCGCCGTCCGTTGTGGGAGGTGGAGAGAGGGGAACGGATGAAAATATCTGCAGCCCTGCGTGCCACGTCACGCGGGGGTGGGGGGAGAGAGAGGATCGAAGGCACGGGTGGAAATGGGCCAGATAATACCCACGAGCGCTGCCAGATATTTTTCCCTCCCCTCCTCCACTGCACTGCTCCGGTCTGTTTTTCGGTTGGGGTGCTTTTCTGGGGTGGAGTGTCGTGTGGGTGAAACCTGAAGTGTTTCGGGCGTGATATTTCTGGTGCGATTTTGGGTGTGTCATTTTTTCACGGGGATATTTCGCCGGGAGCTGGTGGCCTCTCGTTTTTGCCAGAGTATTTTAGTGGCTGCTGGCTGGTCTCGGCCGCCACTTGTGGAAAGTGCCATCGAAGAAGAACAGACAGATGGGCACGAGGAACGGTGGAAAGATCACCAGTCAAAAAAAAAAAGAGGAAAGATCTACTAGGAGTGTCATCCATCCATCCATACATGACAGACGGCGCCTGGTTTCTTCACGGACAAGTCTTCCAAGAACTACGTGGAGTACAGTTGGCCGGCCGGTTTTTTATACGTAAATAAAGTTGAGCTGAAATTTTTAGCAACCGCATTATCCTCTTTAATTCTGGTTTCCTATATTTCAGTTTTCATGTCCAGAGACATGAATTGCCCCATTCTGTGATGTGATCCAACTCCCCATATGAATTCACCCTATTTTTCGTGATGTGATCCAACTCCATATGAATTCGCCCCAAATTTTTTTTTAGATCTGGAGTAGCAATAAGACTACTCAGAAAGACTAGTACATTCAGCCAGCATCAAAGATCGTAGACTAGTCCGGACATCGGCAAGTATCATCTGATCACCGTTGTTTCTGTGGAGTGCAGCAAGCCCGTGGGCCAGGCCATTGTTGCTCCGCTTAACCCCATTGGTCTCCGTCCCCATTGGTCTCCGGCCTTAATCCCGGATGAGCCTTTATTGTGTGTCGTGTGTGTTTTGGGCTTGTTGAGCTGTGCCCTCAGCAGTACCTCTGAACCTATTTGTTGTGTTTCTTGGGTGTGTGTTTCTGAACTAGTCCTTGTATGTGCTCGTGGCGGTTTGATTTATTTATAAAGCGGGGCGAAAGCCTTTTTCGGTATGTATTGTTGCTCCGCTTGGTATGGACTATTTTGCATGCATCAAAGGCGCCCAATGCAAGTTTGATGTCCATGATTATGCCATAGCAGTGGGATCGCGTGGGGCTCTTCCTGTCCACTTCATTGACCATCGTTTGGTTGTCCATCTCTAGGACTATCTCACCGCTGTGGATCGCCGCCAGTGATTGCAGACCAACCAATGCTGCTCTTCCCTCTGCCTCCTCAACGATGTGGCTCGTCTGCAGCTCCTTGCAACCAGATAGGAGTAGGACTCCGCGATGATATCTGGCGACAAAACCAGCCGCGCCCGTTCCCGATTCTTTTGCATATGCAGCGTCAGTGTTTAATTTTACTATGCATGGACAGGGTGGAGACCATCGCATGCCCGAGGCCTCTGCATAACTCAGCTCGTGATTGGCCTCCTCGGTATTAGTTTTCCGGTCCAACGACATCACTGGGGATCCCGCTAATCTGATTTCCTCCTCGTATTTCTCAAGGAATTGGACTGATGATTTGATTGTCTGTTTTCCATCATTCCGCACGCAGTCTTCCCTCAGGTGCCAAGAGCGCCATAAAAGCAGCAAAAATTTTGCCCGAGTTTCCTCGTTTTCAGAGTCTAGCAGGACTTGCAGCCAGTTATCTCCTGTATACCAGAACTTCTTTTCTGTTGGCAGGTTCCAGATTTCTCTCATTGCTGACCTGAGCCCTCTACTTTTGGTGCACATAACGACGGCGTGAAATTCATCCTCTCTGCCATTGCCACAAATGCTACAAGTAGCGTCCACTTCAAGGGTTCTCTTGTGCTTGTTCTCTTTAGTAGCAAGGGTTTTTTGTTGCCACTGTCCACGCGAAGATTCGAACTTTTCCAGGCACTTTCGCCTTCCAGATGAGGTCCCAGATGCTGCGGTCCGTTGGTTCCCTAGACGAGCTAGACGGGATGTTGCTTGGCCGAGCGAGATATTCAGCAAGCTTGTAAGCACTTTTGACCGAGAATACCCCATTGTTCTCGAAGTGCCACACTACCCGATCCTCCACATTAGATGACGGAATGGGGATCTTGCAAATCTCCTCGGCATCGAATGGGTAGAAGATCTGTCGAATGAGACCTTCGTTCCACTCTTTCCTGTCCGGGTGCATAAGCTGATTAACCCACCGGAGTCGAGATCTTCTGATAAAGGCAGCTGTCAATAGGGCCTCCCTTCTTGGGAGCCACTGATCGTGTTGGATTTGTATTTTCTTTCCATCGCCTACTCTCCAGATGAGTCCTTTCTTCAGAAGCTGCAGTCCGAACTCAATGGCTCTCCAAACCGGCGAGGCGTCCGACGCAAAAATGGTGTCCAGCAAATTTCCATTCGGGTAGTACTTTGATTTTAGCACTCTTGCACAAAGGCTTTCCGAGTTTTGAATCAATCTCCATCCTTGTTTCGCAAGCAGGGCTTGGTTGAAAAGATGCATATCTCTGAAGCCAATACCGCCTGCTCTCTTAGGTTTTGTCATGCGATCCTAGGCCATCCAGTGGACCTTTCTATGCCCCTCTTCATCCCCCCACCAGAAGTCTCTAACCATTCTTTCATACTTTTCGCAAAACCCTTTTGACAACATGAAAACACTCATAGTGAATGTAGGGAGGCTCTGAACCACCGCTTTCACATGGACCTCCTTTGCCGCGTACGACATGAATTTTTCCGACCAATCATTACATCTCTTTCTGAATCCATCCATGATTGGCTGGAACTGGTTGTCCTTCATCCTCCCTTCCGGGGTGGGTAGACCAAGGTACTTACTCTCAAAGGTGTCAGACTGCACCCCAAGGATTTTTTTTGATATCCTCTCTCACAGCGGCCGGGCATGCTCTACTGAAGAGGAGGGAGCATTTACTCTCGCTGAGTAGCTGTCCGGTGCATTTATGGAAGGTGGAAAGGACCCTCTTAATAGTTTTAGCTTGTTCCCTTGTAGCCTTGGAAAAAAGCAGGCTGTCATCTGTAAAAAGGAGATTGGAGATTCCTGGGCTATTTCTCGCAATCTTGATCGGTGTCAGGTTGTTCTCCATCAGTTCCTTTCTTAACAGATGTACTAATCCGTCTGCGACAAAGAGGAAGAGATACGGGCTGAGAGGATCACCTTGACACAAGCCTCTAGTTGGGACAAACGGGTCTAGCAGTTCCTCATTACATCTCACTGAATATCTCACGGAGCGGACACACTGCATCACCCAGTTCGTCCATTTACTGCAGAAGCCAAATCTCTGGAGCACACCTTCCAAGAAATTCCAGTCCACCCTGTCGTAAGCTTTAGCTAGGTCCAGTTTGTATGCGCAGTAGTTATCTCTGACATTCTTGCTGTGCTGGATTTTGTGGAAGCATTCAAACGCTATAATGGCATTATCTGTGATCATCCTCCCCGGAATAAAGGCGCTTTGTGTCTCCGAAATAATCTCATCAAGTATAGACCGCAAGCGATTGACAAGGCACTTGGACACCACTTTGTACATGACGTTGCACAGGCTAATGGGCCTGAAGTCCTTTAGTGATTGGGGGTCATTTCCTTTTGGAATGAGGACGATCACAGTGTCATTGAGACCTTCTAGGAGGGCACCATTATCAAAGAAATCAGAAAACCCTCTAATAATGTCATCTTTTATTTCTTCCCAGTTTCTTTGGAAGAAACGCGCCGGGAAGCCATCGGGCCCGGGGCTTTGAGGGGGCCGGTTTGGAACAGAGCGTCACTGATTTCCGTCTTGGCGAAGGGTTTGGTCAGCATGTCATTCATCTCGCTATTAACTCTGTCCACAATCAAGTCCAAAATTCCGGTTGGCTCTACCCCTTCTTCTTTCTCATAGAGTTTTTTAAAGAAAGAGTTTGTCATTTCATGTATCCCACTCGTGTCCTCTACCCAGGCCCCATTTTCATTTCTCAGTTTTGCAATGGTGTTTTTCTTCCTTCTCCAAGTCGCTTTCTGTTGGAACCACTTGGTATTCATGTCTCCCTCTCTAAGGTAAGTAGCTCGCGAACGCTGCCGCCACATGAGTTCCTCCCTAAGTAGCAATTCGTCCAGCTCTTGGGCTAGAGAATCAGCTCTTTCTTGCTGTTCGGGTGATGGTGCCGAGCTCCAGATCCTCTTGAGTTTAGCTCTAATTTCTGCTGTCTTTTTAATGACTGAACCAAAGTCTCTTTCCGCCCATCTACGCAGATCCTCCTGCATGTGTTTCAGTTTTGAGCAGACTTGTTGTAGGTTTCCAGCCGGGCCATCTTCCTTCCAAGCTGTGGCTATAGTGTTTTGCAGAGATTTAGCTCTTTCCCACATTTGCTCATATCTGAATGTATGACTTCTTCTCTGGTCCACCGGTCTCCATTCCATCCTACTTCCAACTCGCAATAGAATGGGGAAGTGGTCCGATCTAGACGAGCAGATGTGTTCCACTGTTGCATTTTTAAAGTGGTCTGACCATTCAGGGGCTGCCACACATCTGTCTAATCATGTGCGGACATTCGAGTACCCAGATTGCTTGTTATTGTATGTCCACCCTGGTCCTTTGAAACCTATATCAAACAGATTACAGTCCGACAAAACCTCCCGAAAATTTTCCATATTCTTCTTTGATCTTTTAGCAGCTGAGTAATATTCAGATTGCCACATTGTTTCGTTGAAGTCACCCATCATCAGCCATGGCAAATCACTAGTATGTTTTATCCTCCTAAGAAGGGTCCACATATGGTGATGTTCATGAGCTTTTGGTTCTCCATAGACAAAGGTCCCTCTCCATTGCAGCCCTTGAGGATTCAAATGGATCAACACATCGATATACCTCGCCCCCACAACAATCTTCTTTATTTCAACACTCATCATAAAAGAGGGCAATGCCGTCACCTTTCCCAGCGCCGGTTTGCGTGATACAATGACGAAGGACGAGCCTCCACTTCATATTACTGACGTACTTATTATTTTGTCGTGTTTCAGATAGGAAGACGAGCTTGGGCTTGTAGGTGTGCACTAGGCACACAAGTTCCTGAACTGTGCAAGGTTGCCCGAGGCCTCGACAGTTCCACGCCATGATCGTCATGGCTCCTGGTGGGCGCCGTCCTTGGCACCCACCAGTGTACCGGGAGCCCCTATTCCAGTTGCTTCCAATCCGTCCTCGTCGCCAAAACCCTTCCCATCCTCCTCACCAGCAGTTCCTTTGATCTTTTTCTCATGTTCCTTACCTTCTTCCTTTTCCTCTGAATCCGCAGGTTCACCATACTCCTTCTCTCTATCTCCCCTCTTTCCAAGAACAGACACCACCTGCTCAACACTTGCAAGTGCCATCCTGTTACCATTCAGAACCCTGATTTTAGCTGCAGCACCCTCAGCAGTGACTGGCGCTAGAGTTGGTGTAGGGGCGTCGGCCGTTGCCTTGGAGTATCTGGCCACAGGCCCAAACCCAGGCGGGAAAGTCAGGTCCTCCTCAATCCCTGCCACGACAGGTTGCTTCTCTGAAACTTTTCGGTGTGTGTCAGATAGGGTGTCGTCCCCCATAGACTCCTCCTCAGCTGGTACGCTTCCATGTTCTGGGAGCGTCTTGGTTTGCTCCCCATCTTCTGCTTCTTTTCCAACATGGTTCGGGACAGAGGGCACCACCTGCGACAGATAAGTGGAGCCCCCATCCGACACCTTGGTTGCGCTGACTGCAGCTATAGCCACCTACACCACAGGGTTTGCAAGGACCTCCTCCGAGGGCCTCTCTTTCGCCTGTTCGGTCAGACTAGCTGTGTCCCCTCTGAACACTTCTCTCCCAAAGCTAAGTAGCCGCCTTGCACTGCTCGCCACCGGAGCAACATACCCTCCCTTAATGTTACTCTTTTTAAATGGGGAGGCGCGCATTGTTGCCGAGTACCTCATATCTTGGAGGTCCACCGGCAACTTACAGTCGCGTTGGCCATGCCCAAGAAAACCACAAAAGCCACAAAACCTAGGGTCCCTTTCATACTTCACCTCTAAAAAGAACAGATCATTCCTAGGTTTATCATGGGGCGTGATTTTGTTCTGGGGAGGTTCATCAACATCATGGTTAGCCCTAACTCTTATGAAGTCACCCCAGATCTTACCACTCCTGTTCGTGTCCACCTTGAGGACCTCACCAAGCATGGCCCCAAGCTTCCATGCCACCCCTTCATCCAGCATGACCGGGGAACATCATGGATGCGCGCCCATATAGGCATGTAGGCGACCTCCACATCGCCCGGCGGAATGCTGCCGTCGTACGCCACCATCAGGAAGGCATCCCGTTGTACGTCCACGGGCCATTGTCGAGGATGAAGCGCCGGTCCCCCTCCTGTTGGGGAACGTAGAAGAATTTTAAAATTTTCTACGCATCACCAAGATCAATCTATGGAGTCATCTAGCAACGAGGGAGAGGAGAGTGCATCTACATACCCTTGTAGATCGCGAGCAGAAGCGTTCAAGAGAACGGGGGTGATGGAGTCGTACTCGTCGTGATCCAAATCACTAATGACCTAGCGCCGAACGGACGGCACCTCCGCGTTCAACACACGTATGGTTGGGAAGACGTCTCCTCCAACTTGATCCAGCAAGGGGGAAGGAGAGGTTGATGGAGATCCAGCAGCACGACGACGTGGTGGTGGAAGCAACGGTGATCTCGGCAGGGCTTCGCCAAGCTCAGGGAGAGGAAGAAGTGTCACGGGAGGGAGAGGGAGGCGCCAAGGGCTAGGGTGCGGCTGCCCTCCCTCACCCCCACTATATATAGGACCCCTAGGAGGGCGCCGGCCCTAGGAGATGCAATCTCCAAGGGGGGCGGCGGCCAAGGGGGGTGGAGTGCCCCCAAAGCCAAGTGGGGCGCCCCCACCCCTAGGGTTTCCAACCCTAGGCGCAGGGGGAGGCCCAAGGGGGAGCACCAGCCCACCAGGGGCTGGTTCCCCTCCCACTTCAGCCCATGGGGCCCTCCGGGATAGGTGGCCCCACCCGGTGGACCCCCGGGACCCTTTCGGTGGTCCCGGTACAATACCGATTACCGCCGAAACTTTCCCGATGGCCGAAACTTGACTTCCTATATATAAATCTTCACCTCCTGACCATTCCGAAACTCCTCGTGACGTTCGGGATCTCATCCGGGGCTCTGAACAACTTTTGGGTTACCGTATACTAATATCTCAACAACCCTAGCGTCACAGAACCTTAAGTGTGTAGACCCTACGGGTTCGGGAGACACGCAGACATGACCGAGACGACTCTCCGGTCAATAACCAACAGCGGGATCTGGATACCCATGTTGGCTCCCACATGCTCCTCGATGATCTCATCGGATAAACCACGATGTCGAGGATTCGATTAATCCCGTATACAATTCCCTTTGTCAATCGGTACGTTACTTGCCCGAGACTCGATCGTCGGTATCCCAATACCTCGTTCAATCTCGTTACCGGCAAGTCACTTTACTCATACCGTAATGCATGATCCCGTGATCAACCACTTGGTCACATTGAGCTCATTATGATGATGCATTACCGAGTGGGCCCAAAGACACCTCTCCGTCATACGGAGTGACAAATCCCAGTCTCGATTCGTGCCAACCCAACAAACACTTTCGGAGATAACCGTAGTGTACCTTTATAGTCACCCAGTTACGTTGTGGCGTTTGGCACACCCAAAGCACTCCTACGGTATCCGAGAGTTGCACAATCTCATGGTCTAAGGAAATGATACTTGACATTCAGAAAAGCTATAGCAAACGAACTACACGATCTTTGAGCTATGCTTAGGATTGGGTCTTGTCCATCACATCATTCTCCTAATGATGTGATCCCGTTATCAATGACATCCAATGTCCATAGTCAGGAAACCATGACTATCTTTTGATCAACGAGCTAGTCAACTAGAGGCTCACTAGGGACATGCTGTGGTCTATGTATTCACACACGTATTACGATTTCCGGATAACACAATTATAGCATGAATAATAGACAATTATCATGAACAAGGAAATATAATAATAACCATTTTATTATTGCCTCTAGGGCATATTTCCAACAGTCTCCCACTTGCACTAGAGTCAATAACCTAGTTACATTGTGATGAATCGAACACCCATGCAGTTCTGGTGTTGATCATGTTTTGCTCTAGGGAGAGGTTTAGTCAACGGATCTGCCACATTCAGGTCTGTATGTACTTTACAAATATCTATGTCTCCATTTTGAACACTTTCACGAATGGAGTTGAAGCGACGCTTGATATGCCTGGTCTTCCTGTGAAACATGGGCTCCTTGGCAAGGGCAATAGCTCCAGTGTTGTCACAGAAGAGAGTCATCGGGCCCGACGCATTGGGTATGACTCCTAGGTCGGTAATGAACTCCTTCACCCAGATTGCTTCTTGTGCTGCCTCCGAGGCTGCCATGTACTCCACTTCACATGTAGATCCCGCCACAACGCTTTGCTTGCAACTGCACCAGCTTACTGCCCCACCATTCAAAATATACACGTATCCGGTTTGTGACTTAGAGTCATCCAGATCTGTGTCGAAGCTAGCATCGACGTAACCCTTTACGACGAGCTCTTCGTGACCTCCATAAACAAGAAACATATCCTTAGTTCTCTTCAGGTACTTCAGGATATTCTTGACCGCTGTCCAGTGTTCCATGCCGGGATTACTTTGGTACCTTCCTACCAAACTTACGGCAAGGTTTACATCAGGTCTGGTACACAGCATAGCATACATGATAGACCCTATGGCCGAGGCATAGGGGACGACACTCATCTTTTCTCTATCTTCTGCTATGGTCGGGCATTGAGCCGTGCTCAATCTCGTACCTTGCAATACAGGCAAGAACCCCTTCTTTGACTGATCCATATTGAACTTCTTCAATATCTTGTCAAGGTATGTACTCTGTGAAAGACCAATGAGGCGTCTCGATCTATCTCTATAGATCTTGATGCCTAATATGTAAGCAGCTTCTCCAAGATCCTTCATTGAAAAACACTTGTTCAAGTAGGCCTTTATGCTTTCCAAGAATTCTATATCATTTCCCATCAACAGTATGCCGTCCACATACAATATGAGAAATGCTACAGAGCTCCCACTCACTTTCTTGTAAATGCAGGCTTCTCCATAAGTCTGCGTAAACCCAAACCCTTTGATCATCTCATCAAAACGAATGTTCCAACTCCGAGATGCTTGCACCAGCCCATAGATCGAGCGTTGGAGCTTGCACACCTTGTCAGCATTCTTAGGATCGACAAAACCTTCCGACTACATCATATACAATTCTTCCTTAAGGAAACCATTAAGGAATGCCGTTTTGACGTCCATTTGCCATATCTCATAATCATAGAATGCGGCAATTGCTAACATGATTCGGACGGACTTCAGCTTTGCTATGGGTGAGAAAGTCTCATCATAGTCAACCCCTTGAACTTGTCGATAACCCTTAGCGACAAGCCGAGCTTTATAGATGGTCACATTACCATCCACGTCTGTCTTCTTCTTAAAGATCCATTTATTTTCTATGGCTCGCCGATCATCGAGCAAGTCAGTCAAAGTCCATACTTAGTTTTCATACATGGATCCTATCTCGGATTTCATGTCTTCCAGCCATTTGTCGGAATCTGGGCCCGCCATCGCTTCTTCATAGTTCGAAGGTTCACCGTTGTCTAATAACATGATTTCCAAGACAGGGTTGTCGTACCACTCTGGTGCGAAACGTGTCCTTGTGGACCTTCGAAGTTTAGTAGCAACTTGATCTGAAGTTTCATGATCATCATCATTAACTTTCTCTCTAGTCAGTGCAGGCACCTCAGGAACATTTTCTTGAGTTGCACCACTTTCCGGTTCAAGAGGTAATACTTCATCAAGTTCTACTTTCCTCCCACTTATTTCTTTCGAGAGAAACTCTTTCTCTAGAAAGGATCCATTCTTGGCAACAAAGATCTTGCCTTCGGATCTGAGGTAGAAGGTATACCCAATAGTCTCTTTAGGGTATCCTATGAAGACGCATTTTTGCGATTTGGGTTCGAGCTTTTCAGGTTGAAGTTTCTTGACATAAGCATCGCATCCCCAAACTTTTAGAAACGACAGCTTAGGTTTCTTCCCAAACCATAATTCATACGGTGTCGTCTCAATGGATTTCGACGGAGCCCTATTTAAAGTGAATGCGGCAGTCTCTAAAGCATAGCCCCAAAATGACAGCGGTAGATCGGTAAGAGACATCATAGATCGCACCATATCCAATAGAGTGCGATTACGACGTTCGGACACACCATTACGCTGAGGTGTTCCAGGCGGCGTGAGTTGTGAAACTATTCCACATTTCCTTAAGTGTGTGCCAAATTTGTGACTCAAGTATTCCCCCCCACGATCTGATCGCAAGAACTTGATTTTTTTTGTCACGTTGATTCTCAACCTCACTCTGAAATTCCTTGAACTTTTCAAAGGTCTCAGACTTGTGTTTTATTAAGTAGACATACCCATATCTACTCAAGTCATCAGTGAGGGTGAGAACATAACGATAGCCACCGCGAGCCTCAATACTCATTGGACCGCACACATCAGTATGTATGATTTCCAATAAGTTGGTTGCTCGCTCCATTGTTCCTGAGAACGGAGTCTTGGTCATTTTACCCATGAGGCATGGTTCGCACGTGTCAAATGATTCGTAATCAAGAGACTCCAAAAGTCCATCTGCATGGAGCTTCTTCATGCGTTTGACACCTATGTGACCAAGGCGGCAGTGCCACAAGTATGTGGGACTATCATTATCAACCTTACATCTTTTGGTACTCACACTATGAACATGTGTAGTAATACGCTCGAGATTCATTAAGAATAAACCATTGACTATCGGAGCATGACCATAAAACATATCTCTCATATAAATAGAACAACCATTATTCTCAGATTTAAATGAGTAGCCATCTCGAATTAAACGAGATCCTGATACAATGTTCATGCTCAAAGATGGCACTAAATAACAATTATTGAGGTTTAAAACTAATCCCGTAGGTAAATGTAGAGGTAGTGTGCCGACGGCGATCACATCGACCTTGGAACCATTCCCGACGCGCATCGTCACCTCATCCTTCGCCAGTCTCCGCTTATTTCGCAGCTCCTGCTTTGAGTTACAAATGTGAGCTACCGCACCGGTATCAAATACCCAGGAGCTACTACGAGTACTGGTAAGGTACACATAAATTACATGTATATCACATATACCTTTAGTGTTGCCGGCCTTCTTGTCCGCTAAGTATTTGGGGCAGTTCCGCTTCTAGTGACCACTTCCCTTGCAATAAAAACACTCAGTCTCGGGCTTGGGTCCATTCTTTGGCTTCTTCCCGACAGCTTGCTTACCAGGCGCGGCAACCCCCTTGCCGTCCTTCTTGAAGTTCTTCTTACCCTTGCCTTTCTTAAACTTAGTGGTTTTATTAACCATCAACACTTGATGTTCCTTTTTGATTTCCACCTCCGCTGATTTCAGCATTGAATATACCTCAGGAATGGTCTTTTCCATCCCCTGCATATTGAAGTTCATCACAAAGCTCTTGTAGCTCGGTGTAAGCGACTGAAGGATTCTGTCAATGACTGCGTCATCCGGGAGATTAACTCCCAGCTGAGTCAAGCGGTTATGCAACCCAGACATTTTGAGTATGTGCTCACTGACAGAACTATTTTCCTCCATCTTATAACTGAAGAACTTGTCGGAGACTTCATATCTCTCGACCCGGGCATGAGCTTGGAAAACCATTTTCAGCTCTTTAAACATCTCATATGCTCCGTGTCGCTCAAAACACTTTTGGAGCCCCGGTTCTAAGCTGTAAAGCATGCCGCACTGAACGAGGGAGTAATCATCAGCACGTGACTGCCAAGCGTTCATAACGTCTTGGTTCTCTGGGATGGGTGCGTCACCTAGCGGTGCTTCTAGGATATAATCTTTCTTGGCAGCTATGAGGATAATCCTCAGGTTCTGGACCCAGTCCGTATAGTTGCTGCCATCATCTTTCAGCTTGGTTTTCTCTAGGAACGCGTTGAAGTTGAGGACAACGTGGGCCATTTGATCTACAAGACATATTGTAAAGATTTTAGACTAAGTTCATGATAATTAAGTTCATCTAATCAAATTATTCAATGAACTCCCACTCAGATAGACATCCCTCTAGTCATCTAAGTGAAACATGATCCGAGTCAACTAGGCTGTGTCTGATCATCACGTGAGATGGACTAGTCAACATCGGTGAACATCTTCATGTTGATCGTATCTTCTATACGACTCATGCTCGACCTTTCGGTTTTCCATGTTCCGAGGCCATGTCTGTACATGCTAGGCTCGTCAAGTCAACCTAAGTGTATTGCGTGTGTAAATCTGGCTTACACCCGTTGTATTCGAACGTTAGAATCTATCACACCCGATCATCACATGGTGCTTCGAAACAACGAACCTTCGCAACGGTGCACAGTTAGGGGGAACACTTTCTTGAAATTATTACGAGGGGTCATCTTATTTAAGCTACCGTCATTCTAAGCAAATAAGATGCAAAACATGATAAACATCACATGCAATCAAATAGTGACATGATATGGCCAATATCATTTGCTCCTTTTGATCTCCATCTTCGGGGCTTCATGATCATCGTTGTCACCGGCATGACACCATGATCTCCATCACATGATCTCCATCATCGTGTCTTCTTGAAGTTGTCTCGTCATCTATTACTTCTACTACTATGGCTAACGCTTTAGCAATAACGTAAAGTAATTACATGACGTTTATGTTAACACGCAGGTCATAAATAAATTAAGACAACTCCTATGGCTCCTGCCGGTTGTCATACTCATCGACATGCAAGTCATGATTCCTATTACAAGAACATGATCAATCTCATACACCACATATATCATTCATCACATCCTTTTGGCCATATCACATCACACGGCACATGCTGCAAAAACAAGTTAGACGTCCTCTAATTGTTGTTGCAAGTTTTTACGTGGCTGCTATAGGTTTCTAGCAAGAACGTTTCTTACCTATGCCAAAACCACAACGTGATATGCCAATTTGTATTTACCCTTCATAAGGACCCTTTTCATCGAATCCGATCCGACTAAAGTGGGAGAGACAGACACCCGCTAGCCACCTTATGCAACTAGTGCATGTCAGTCGGTGGAACCAGTCTCATGTAAGCGTATGTGTAAGGTCGGTCCGAGCCATTTCATCCCACGATGCCGCCGAATCAAGAAAAGACTAGTAACAGCTAGTAAATTGACAATATCGACGCCCACAACTGCTTTGTGTTCTACTCGTGCATAGAAACTACGCATAGACCTGGCTCATGATGCCACTGTTGGGGAACGTAGCAGAATTTTAAAATTTTCTACACATCACCAAGATAAATCTATGGAGTCATCTAGCAACGAGGGAGAGGAGGGTGCATCTACATACCTTGTAGATCACGAGCGGAAGCGTTCAAGAGAACGGGGTTGATGGAGTCGTACTCGTCGTGATCCAAATCACTGATGACCTAGCGCCGAACGGACGGCACCTCCGCGTTCAACACACGTATGGTTGGGAAGACGTCTCCTCCAACTTGATCCAGCAAGGGGGAAGGAGAGGTTGATGGAGATCCAGCAGCACGACGGTGTGGTGGTGGAAGCAATGGTGATCTCGGCAGGGCTTCGCCAAGCTCAGGGAGAGGAAGAAGTGTCACGGGAGGGAGAGGGAGGCGCCAGGGGCTAGGGTGCAGCTGCCCTCCCTCACCCCCACTATATATAGGACCCCTAGGGGGGGCGCCGGCCCTAGGATATGCAATCTCCAAGGGGGGCGGTGGCCAAGGGGGGTGGAGTGCCCCCAAAGCCAAGTGGGGCGCCCCCCACCCCTAGGGTTTCCAACCCTAGGCACAGGGGGAGGCCCAAGGGGGGCGCACCAGCCCACCAGGGGCTGGTTCCCCTCCCACTTCAGCCCATGGGGCCTCCTGGGATAGGTGGCCCCACCCGGTGGACCCCCGGGACCCTTCCAGTGGTGCCGGTACAATACCGATTACCCCTGAAACTTTCCTGATGGCCGAAACTTGACTTCCTATATATAAATCTTCACCTCTGGACCATTCCGGAACTCCTCGTGACGTCCGGGATCTCATCCGGGACTCCGAACAACTTTCGGGTTACCTTATACTAATATATCAACAACCCTAGCGTCACCGAACCTTAAGTGTGTAGACCCTACGGGTTCGGGAGACACGCAGACATGACCGAGACGACTCTCCGGTCAATAACCAACAACGGGATCTGGATACCCATGTTGGCTCCCACATGCTCCTTGATGATCTCATCGGATAAACCACGATGTCGAGGATTCGATTAATCCCGTATACAATTCCCTTTGTCAATCGGTACGTTACTTGCCCGAGACTCGATCGTCGGTATCCCAATACCTCGTTCAATCTCGTTACCGGCAAGTCACTTTACTCATACCGTAATGCATGATCCCGTGATCAACCACTTGGTCACATTGAGCTCATTATGATGATGCATTACCGAGTGGGCCCAAAGACACCTCTCCGTCATACGGAGTGACAAATCCCAGTCTCGATTCGTGCCAACCCAACAAACACTTTCGGAGATAACCGTAGTGTACCTTTATAGTCACCCAGTTACGTTGTGGTGTTTGGCACACCCAAAGCACTCCTACGGTATCCGGGAGTTGCACAATCTCATGGTCTAAGGAAATGATACTTGACATTCAGAAAAGCTATAGCAAACGAACTACACGATCTTTGAGCTATGCTTAGGATTGGGTCTTGTCCATCACATCATTCTCCTAATGATGTGATCCCGTTATCAATGACATCCAATGTCCATAGTGAAAGTGCTAGTGATCGACTAGAGGGGGGGTGAATAGGCGATTTTTATGGAAGTCTTCAAAACATGTAAGTTTCGAAGACAAACGATAGAAATAAACCTATTACCATGCAGCGGAAGGTAGACTACACTAGGCAAACCATAGTCAAGTATTCAATGAAGTGAAAGCACAATGACTAATAGCAGCTAGTCACTAAGGATCAAGTAGGAAGATATTGTGAAGCCAATCAGAACAAGTAAACGCTCAGTGAAGCCAACTGGTGATGCAATCGTACAATGACTTCACAAGCACCAACAGTAAGTAAAGGGAAGGGAAGGATGAAACCAGTGACTCGTTGAAGACAATGATTTGTTGGACCAGTTCCAGTTGCTGTGACAACTGTACGTCTGGTTAGGGAGGCTGAGATTCAACTCAGAAGACCTCGTCTTCACCTTATTCCCCTTGAGCTAAGGACACCCAGTCCTCGCCCAATCACTCTGGTAAGTCTTCAAGGTAGACTTCCAAACCTTCACAGACTTCGTTCACCGGCGATCCACAATGACTCTTGGATGCTCAGAACGCGACGCCTAACCGGCTGGAGGATTCACAGTCCTCAAGTGTAATAAGTCTTCAGATCACACAGTCAGGAAGACTTAAGTGATGCCTAACACTCTTTGGCTCTGGGTGTTTAGGGCTTTATCCTCGCAAGGAATTCTCTCTCAAAGGCTTCGAGGTGGGTTGCTCTCAAACGACAAAGCTGTACTCTAACTCTGAGCAGCCAACCGTTTATGGTTGTAGGGGGTGGACTATTTATAGCCACTAGGCAACCCGACCTGATTTGTCCGAAATGACCCTGGGTCACTAAGGAACTGACACGTGTTCCAACGGTCAGATTTCAAACACACACGGCAACTTTACTTGGGCTACAAGCAAAGCTGACTTGTCCAACTCTGGACAAGATTCGCTCTCATAGTCTTCACTCGAAGACATAGGATTTTGGTTAAGCATCACTTCAGTCATTCTGACTGGTTCTCTTGGACCCCACTTAACAGTATGGTGGTTCCTATGACTCAACAAAGAAAAACATAGAACGACGAAACTGCTAAGTCTTCGCGCTCCATAGTCTTCACGCGATGTCTTCTCTTGTCATAGTCTTCAATGTGAATGTCTTCACATACCACCTTTGACTTCAATGTCTTCATACATTTTTAGGGGTCATCTCTGGTAGGAAAACCGAATCAATAAGGGACTTCTACCTGTGTTATCCTGCAATTCTCACAAACACATTAGTCCCTAAACTAGGTTTGTCGTCAATACTCCAAAACCAACTAGGGGTGGCACTAGATGCACTTACACATGGTCAGGAAACCATGACTATCTTTTGATCAATGAGCTAGCCAACTAGAGGCTCACTAGGGACGTGTTGTGGTCTATGTATTCACACATGTATTACGATTTTCGGATAACACAATTATAGCATGAATAATAGACAATTATCATGAACAAGGAAATATAATAATAACCATTTTATTATTACCTCTAGGGCATATTTGCAACACCTCCCGCTCGAACTCGAGGAGGAAGCGGTTGTTCTTGAGAGGCTTGTAGTCGAGGTGGCCGCAGAGTCCCCACTTGTTCTTCAGCTTGCTGAAGAGGCCCTCGTTGCTATAGGGCAGGGCCGAGAAGTAGAGCCCTACAGCAATCCACTGGGTCTTCCTGGCGGCTCTCTCCCTGGTGAGGTCGAGCTCTACCACCCCGTCCCTCCTCATCCCAAGGTCCACTAGAAACCTGGGAGCAATGGTGTCACCGTCGGCGCCTAGCCTCCTCAAAGACGCCCTTTCCACCTGGGAGCGAGAGGAGTCGCCCCGGAGAAGCACCCACGCGGTATTGCTGCCGTCGCCGGTGCGTGGTGCATCTCCCTTGGACTCCACGATGGCCTTGTTCTTTTGGTTCTCCTGTCCAGTCATTGCCAGAGGTTGTGGATTTGCAAGCAGAGCCTGAGTGATCTGCGTGGCTGTACCTTCGCTTTCTGATCCCTTTATACATGCCCGTCCAAGATCAGATCCCTGATGTATCGCACTGACCATTAGGATTTTTGATTCTTTCCCTTCCTGCTGATATCCATCCTTCGTGGCTGGTGTGACAGTCCCGCCTCCCTTATATGGGGGATCCTTCATCGCTGAATCCAATTTCACCAATGTTTTCTGTACACGCTCAAGATCTCCTAGGCCATACCTCAGATCTTCTCTCATCTCTTGCATTCTTTCTCTGATCCTCCTTATCGCCCTGTCATCCGTACCTACGATATGCTTCCCCGGTCTCTTCCGATCCCCATCACGGGGTTTCCTTTTCTCCGCGATCTGCTTGATCGCTTTCCTAGTTCTGAGCCATGCCTAGCGCAATCCCAGTGGGCCAATCTCCTCCCCCGCTTGCGATCTACCATCTCCCGACGATTTGCACCCCATCAGTCCCTGAGATCTTGCCAGCGGCAGGATCGTCTCTCCCTTGCCTGGGAGTCGCCTCCCGGTCGCCCCTGCAGGGGGTCCGTACTTCGCCCCATTTTGTGATGTGATCCAACTCCATATGAATTCCTTTATGTCAACTGAAAACGCGGTTTCTATTTGCACGATGAATTAGCTACAAAACTCCACACCACACAAAAAAACTCACCACGCCAGGTGAAGAAAATCAACCCGAGAGGTTATTTCGGTGTGGATGGGCGTCTAGCTCAGTGGCAAGACCATGGTTGTGCACCTTGGCAGACCCAGGTTCGAATCATGTGGGGTGGAAGTTATTTTATGGATTAAAATTTGATGTCCCACACCTTCTTCTTAATTGTGCGGCTCCTCTCCCGTTGCTCTAGTTATTTCAATATTCCTAATAAATTGACTTAGAAAAATGGAGATATGATATTTTAAATCCGCTTACCACGATTAAACCAGCTCTATGCACAATGCCACTTGGCCTCGTCTTCATCACAGATCACTAAATTGGTACTTTGAGATAAAAGAGTTATAAAATATAAAGTATCTCACTAAATACATATAAAACTTGCTCGTGTATGCTTGTGTGCTCTATGAGATAGATGAATCATGCCCTTATAATTTCATCACCTTTTTATTCTTACATTGACACCACTATGATTTGGTACAACATGAATAAAAACAGTTTTATTCATTTGTTTATGTGGCATGTTTGTGTGAACCATCACTAGTTCAATACTTGTGGATTGTAACAACTAACATCACAACATTCTAAATTTTGAATGATAATTATTCAAATAGGATTAAATAAAAATTATTTATGTTGCTTGAGCTTAGTTAGTTCTGACTAGGATTTGAAGCCTTTGAATTTTATTTGGTTTTTATTTGGACACTAAAAATATTTTGGGAATTATTTAGAACCCTAAATTAATTTTTAGGATATATTTATAATGCCCCAAATAGAGTTTATAAAAGTATTATATGTATTTTATTTAATATTTGGGCTGGATACATTCTTCTCATGCTCTTAATATTATATTGTATCTTTGTGAATTTTTGAAGAATTTTCCAAATTGAAATAAACTGATTTTCAAATCAAATTAATTTTAAAATAGGAAATAAAATAAGAAATAGAAATTCTTAGCCTAACATAAACCAAACCCATCGCGCCTGAGCGGCCCATTCCTATATAGCGCGCAGCGCATCGCCCAGACCAAACCGGCACATGGCCCGTCATTCATCTTGAATGAGTACACGACCTAAATAGGTCGCAGTCGTCCGGTCTCCTTTTAATCCAACGGTTGGCACTCCTTCCCTATCTTTCTCTCCCTTACAATGGGGCCCGCCCAGATCGTCTTCAACCTCTAACCACACACGACCTCGCCCACTCGCTTTCTCCCATGCTCGATCAACTTCGACTCCTCGCCCATTAAATAGCTTGCGGCTTCCTCTCATTTTTCCCATTTGCCGCTCCACTAAATCTCTGTCAGGCCACCACAATCGAGCTTGTCGTCGTCGCCTCTGCTGTCACTGTTGAAATACGATGAGCCATTAACCCCGCTTTCCTCTTTCACCGAGGCAAACCTCGTTGACATCCTCGGTGCACCCAAGAGCCTCTCAGAGAACGCCCATGACCAATGCCAAGCACCGCCATCGCCACACCCTCCATTTCAGTGAGGTCAGGCTGCAATTGAGCTCATCTTCATGTCCATTGTTGTTGTTGCGCTCTAACACATCTTTCTGACCTAACGCATGTTCCGTCTTAAACATATGTATTTTTTATTGGTTCATGCTATTATAATATCATTTTTGAATATTTTTAGAGCAATATATATATATATATATATATATATATAAGTTTTTGGACTAACATATTAACTCAGTGCACTGAGTCAGTTGTTGTTTTCTGCATATTTTTTATTTATAGAAAATCCATATTTACAGAGCTCAAAATAACTTGAGGATTTTTGTGGAATTTTTTTGGAGAAGAAGAATCTAGAAAACACATAAAGGGGTTAGGGCCCACCTACGGCCCCAGGCGGCTAGGCAGCGGGGCCTAGGGCCCACCCGCGTGGGGAGGCCGTCTGGGTCCCTTAGGCATTGCCCCTATTTTTGCCTATAAATTCTCATATTTCCTGGAACCCTCAGTCCCATTTTCCATGATTTTTTCCGTTGCCAAAAGTTTTTATTTCGCGGCATCCAATCTATAGGCCTATATTGGCACCCTGCTGCAGGGGGGATCCATCACTGGAGTCATCTTCATCAATCTTGCTTCCACCATGACCATGTGTGAGTAGTTCTTTTAGGACCTTGGGTCCATAGCAGTAGCTAGATGGCATCCCCCCCTCTCTCTCTCTTGTGATTCAATGCAAAGTCTTGTCAACTGCCGCACATGATCGGGTCCATATGATGTAATTCGGTGTTGTGTTTACTGGGATATGATGAATTGACACTTTATGATCAGATTGTTCATTGAATAATGTTAAATCTTTTGAAGTTTCTTTGCTGCATAATTAAGTAGTCATATATGCTCTCCTCTCTATTTGTTTACTTTGGCCAATGATGGGTAGTTCTTTAGAGGGAGTTGTGTACAGTGGTGGGTTCAATTTTGCGGTGATCTGTCACAGTAACATAAAGGGAAAGGACACATACTGTTTGTTGCTGCTGAGGATAAAATGATGGTTTCTTTATCACACTTGGATGATAGTTTTACTGTCTACATCATGTCATCATACTTATTGCAGTACTCTGTTTGTATGAACTCAATACCTCGAGGTGCATGCTAGATAGTGGTCTTTGGGTGGAGTATTATTAGTTATATATGCAGTTGTATAACAGTCTACATATCACGGACGTAATGCCTATGCAAGATTATGCCATGAATGATCATAGTAATAAATAAATAAATAAATAAATAAATAAATAAATAAATAAATATTGCAATTTAATCGATGTTCAACTATAATTTTTTTCACCACAACACATTTATCTTGCTTGGAAAGATGCCTCCACTGAAACTATGGCCATGGGTCTATCTTCCTTAATTGCATACACCATTACAATTACTTTTCTCGTGGTTCCTTTTTATTATTTTGTTCTATCTATCAATTCCTACCATACCATACACTTTATCCTTGTAACTAATAGGACAAGAAGGTTGACAACCTTCTTGAAACATCGGGGGTAAGAGTGTTTTGTGTTTGGTGTACAGGTACCGAGGATTTTGGTTGCAGAAGAAATTCCTACTGGTTCGATAAACCTTGGTTCTCAATCAAGGGAGATACTTATTGTTAGGTTACTTCACCCTCACACTTGGGCATTACCCAACCACTCTTATGAGAGAGTAAGCAACACATGTCATCAGGGGCCATTGCCTTGTCGAGTTCGACTGAAGCCAAATCTCTCCTTCACACGTCACAACTCCGGCGAGACGTCTGCTCGTCTTCATCGTCCCTGATGCCCACCCTGGACATATATGCCTTCGCCATGCTCTGTCGCACCCCATCGTGCCTTCCTTGAGCCTTGATACGTCCCAAATGTATCTACTTTTCGAAACACTTTTGCTCTTATTTTGGATTCTAATTTGCATGGTTTGAATGAAACTAACACACACTAATGTTGTTTCAGCAAAACTACCATGGTGTTGTTTTGTGCAGAAATAAAAGTTCTTAGATTGGCCTGAAAATTTATGGAGGTTATTTATAGAGTATAAAAAAATGGCGAAGAGAACTACTGGAGGGGGGCCACCCAGGAGCCATGAGCTCAAGGGGCATGCCCACCCCCCAGGGCACGCCCTATGAGCTCGTGGGCCCCTGATACGTATCCAATGTATCTATAATTTTTGATTGTTCCATGCTATATTATATTCTGTTTTGGACATTATTAGGCTTTATTATACACTTTTATATTATTTTTGGGACTAACCTATTAACCGGAGGCCCAACCCAGAATTGCTGTTTTTTGCCTATTTCAGAGTTTCGCATAAAAAGAATATCAAATGGAGTCCAAACGGAATGAAACCTTCGGGAACGTGATTTTCGAAACGAACGTGATCCAGAGGACTTGGACCCTACGTCAAGACATCAAACCAAGAGGCCATGAGGTAGGGGGCGCGCCTACCCCCTGGGCGCGCCCTCCACCCTCGTGGCCCCCCTGTTGCTCCACCGACGTACTCCTTCCTCCTATATATACCTACGTACCCCCAAACTACCAGATACAAAGCCAAAACCCTAATTCCACCACCGGAACTTTCTGTATCCATGAGATCCCATCTTGGGGCCTTTTCCGGAGCTCCACCGGGGGGGCATCGATCATGGAGGGCTTCTACATCAACACCATAGCCCCTCCGATGAAGTGTGAGTAGTTTACCTCAGACCTTCGGGTCCATGGTTATTAGCTAGATGGCTTCTTCTCTCTTTTTGGATCTCAATACAAAGTTCTCCCCCTCTCTTGTGGAGATCTATTCGATGTAATCTTGTGTTTGTTGAGACCGATGAATTGTGGGTTTATGATCAAGTTTATCTATGAACAATATTTGAATCTTCTCTGAATTCTTTTATGTATGATTGGTTATCTTTGCAAGTCTCTTTGAATTATCAGTTTGGTTTGGCCTACTAGATTGATCTTTCTTGCAATGGGAGAAGTGCTTAGCTTTGGGTTCAATCTTGCGGTGTCCTTTCCCAGTGACAGTAGGGGCAGCAAGGCACGTATTGTATTGTTGCCATCGAGGATAGCAAGATGGGGTTTATATCATATTGCATGAGTTTATCCCTCTACATCATGTCATCTTGCTTAAAGCGTTACTCTGTTCTTATGAACTTAATACTCTAGATGCATGCTGGATAGAGGCTGATGTGTGGAGTAATAGTAGTAGATGCAGGTAGGAGTCGGTCTACTTGTCTCGGACGTGATGCCTATATACATGATCATACCTAGATATTCTCATAACTATGATCAATTCTGTCAATTGCTCAACAGTAATTTGTTTACCCACCGTGAATACTTATGCTCTTGAGAGAAGCCACTGGTGAAACCTATGGCCCCCGGGTCTATTTTCCATCATATTAATCTTCCAACACTTAGTTATTTTTATTGCCTTTTATTTTACTTTGCATCTTTATCATAAAAAATACCAAAAATATTATCTTATCATATCTATCAGATCTCACTCTCGTAAGTGACCGTGTAGGGATTGACAACCCCTTATCGCGTTGGTTGCGAGGATTTATTTGTTTGTGTAGGTGCGAGGGACTCGTGCGTGGCCTCCTACTGGATTGATACCTTGGTTCTCAAAAACTGAGGGAAATACTTACGCTACTTTGTTGGATCACCCTTTCCTCTTCAAGGGAAAACCAACGCAGTGCTCAAGAGGTAGCAGCCCCCCAGGCCTCCGGCAACCCTAACACCAACTCCATAAGTACCGTCTCGCAGAGAAAAAAATCAGAGAGAAGGAATCATCACGTTTTATGATATGGAGCCGCCGCCACCTTCTGTTCTTCATCGGGAGGGCTGATCTGGAGTCCATTCAAGGATTCGGAGGGTGGAATTCGTCACCGTCATCATCAATCCTTCTTCATCAACATTTCCATGATGCTCACCGCCAGGAATGAGTAATTCCTTCATAGGTTTGCTGGACGGTGATGGAGTTGGATGAAAGTTGTCATGTAATCGATTCAATTTGTTAGGGCTTGATCCCTAGTATCCACTATGTTCTTAGATTGATATTGCTCTGACTTTGCTATGCTCAATGCTTGTCACTAGGGCCCAAGTGCCATGATTTTAGATCTGAACCCTTTATGTTTTCATGAATATATTTGAGTTCTTGATCCTATCTACTAGTTATATGCACTTGTTATTGTTCTGATCCGTAGACCCCAAAGTGACAATAGTTGGCATACTCTACAGGAATGATTGTAATTCAAGGAGTTAGTGTATTCACCATGTGTTAATGCTTTGTTCCAGTTCTCTATTAAAAGGAGGCCTTAATATCCCTTAGTTTTCTTATGGACCCCGCTGCCACGGGAGGATAGGACAAAAGATCCATGCAAGTTGTTATTATAAGCACGTATTACTATATACGAAATACATGCCTACATTGAATTGATGAATTTGAGCTATTGTGTATCGCTCTAGGTTGTTATTGTTATATGATGAATATCATCCAACACAAATATCCATCGTTGATCCAATGCCTACGCTTTTCTCACATTGGTATTTGCCAAGTTACCATTGTTGATGTTGTTACAATCATCACAAACTGCTTCCGTTACTGTTCTTGTTACTATTTCTACTATTACTACTACTATCAAAACTATCAAACTATTGTGCTACTAAACACTTTCCTGTAGAAATATTATTTCCCAGGTGTGGTTGAATTGACAACTCAACTGCTAAGGCTCATAAATAGTCTTTGGCTCCCCTTGTGTTGAATCAACAAATTTGGGTGAAATAATACCCTCGATGTTTATCGCGATCCCCTATGCTTGTGGTTTATCACGACCTTTTTCTGGCGTTGTTGCCGGGGAGTGTAACTCTATTTATTAAGTTCACTTGGGATTTTACACTATGAAGAATCTGAAAGACGCTAAGCCTAAGATTGTACCCTCTAAGACGAGGGGGGGTAAGGAACTGGCATCTAGCTATGCACTTGATTCACCTTTTGTTTTAAGTAGGCTTGCGACACCACCACCCGCTATCCATTCTGATATGTCACAAGTAATTGATGATACTACTTCTGTTATAAATGAAACTTGTGATGATGCTAGTACTCTACTTGATAAAACTATGCCACTAGATGAATTTCTTGATGAACAAATTGCTAAAGCTAAAGAAATTGAGACTGCTTAAACTGATGAAAATTATGATTCACCTATTATGCCTAGCTCTCCGACTAGAGTTGAAATGCCTAAAATACCCGATGGTTATGTTATGGATGGGGAGATAGCTAGAGAATTTCCTGCTTGTAATGATAGAGAGGATGTTAAGAACTTACTTAGTAAGCTAAAAGAAAAAGCTATGATAGAGAAAATGAAATATGACCCCAAGTTTGCTATTTCTCCTATCTTTGTTACTAATAAGGATTATGAATTCTCTGTCGATCCTGAGTTAATTACTTTGGTTGAATATGATCATTTTCATGGTTATGAAACTGAAACTATTGTGGCACACCTTCCTCAATTGAATGATATAGCCACCCTATTTGCTCATGAGGAAAAAATCGCTACTATTATATTCTTAAGTTGTTTCATTTCTCATTAAAGGGTGATGCTAAGAAATGATTTAATACTCCTGCTCCTGGTTGTGTGTGTAGGATATGATATATTACTTCTCTGAAAAATATTTTCCTCCTCATAAGAAACAAGCTGCCTTATAGGAAATATTTAACTTTGTGCAATCTGAAGAAGAGAATCTCCCTTGATCTTGGGGGAGGCTTCTCTAATTTCTTAATGCTTTTCCTAATCATCAAATACTTGATATCTTTTATAATGGACTAATCGATGCTTCTACGGACTACCTAGATAGTTGTGCTGGCTATGTTTTCAGAGAACAAACTGTTGGACAGGCTGAAGAACTATTGAATAATATGTTATAGAATGCTGATGATTGGACACTTCATGAACCACCACAAAAACAAACTCCAAAGAAGAGAGGTATTCTATTCCTCAGTCTAGAAGATATGCAATAGGCAAAGAAATCTATAAAAGAAAAGAGTATTAAGGCTGAAGATGTTAAGAATTTACTACCTATTGAAGAAATACATGGACTCAGTATCTTGACACAGGTAGTAAAGGTAAATTCTCTTTATAGATTTGATGAGGGTGATATTCCCTATAATAAATCTACTAGTCAATGCATGGATGAATTTGATAATTATATCGTTAACCAAGAACACTTCAACATGTATGTTAGTAAAAAATTGAAATGGAATGCTATCATGATTGATCGTTTGAGTGATTTGATATTTAGGATTGCTGATGATGTCGTTAGAGGTTTAAGTAAACATTCTTCCATGGTTCATACTTAGTTAGTACAAGTTGCTAACTCACGATATGATTTGCTTAATGAGATGAATAATAAAATGAATGATTGTGTTGTTAGGGTTGTGACTACGGGAGGTAGAATGACTTAGGATCCCCTATATCCTAAAGGTCATCCTAAAATAATTGAGCAAGATTTTCAGAGAATTAATATTGATGCACCTTGTTCATCTAAGAAGAAAAATGATAGAACTTTGCATGCTTCAAGTGAACCCGTGGTAGAAAAACCTCCTGAGAATTGTAATGATGTTTTTATTTCCGATGTTAAGACATAATCTGGTAATGAACATCCACCTAGTGATAATGATAATGATGATGTTCATGTTGATGTTGAACTAGAGAATGATAAAGAACCTTATAATGATATAGAAATAGAACATGTTGTTGATCTTAATAAGCCACCTCCTAAAATAAAAGATACGATAAAAGAGATTTCATTGCTAGAAAACATGGTAAAGAAAGAGAACAGGGGTTAAAAACCCATGCCTTTTCCTAGTAAGCCTCAAAAAAATAAGGACGAGGAGGACTTTGAACGTTTTGTTGAAATGCTTAGACCTATCTTTTTGTGAACACGTTTGAAGGATATTCTGAAAATACCTCCATATGCTAAAGACATGAAAGATATTGTCACTAATAAAACAAAGATACCTGAAGCTGAAATTTCCACCATGCTTGCAAATTATTCATTTAATGGAGGGGTACCTAAGAAGTTAGGAGATCCAGGAATACCCACTATACCATGCTCCATTAGAAGAAGTTATGCCTTTATGTGATTTAGGAGCCGGTGTCAGTGTTATGCCTTTCTCTTTATATAAAGGATTTGATTTGAATAAGCTGATACTACTGCAGGATGCTGCTAACGCGACACTACGATCAGAGACCCTTCGACGAAACTGTGCGCGATGCCATAATCGTAAACGGTGGTGTCAAAACCGTCAAAAAAGGTGCAAAATGTTTGCGATGGAGGATGCATCAAACACGGTTCAAATTTTAGTTGCGTGTGCGATGCAGGGCATACGGTTCAGCTCAATTAACTGTTTGCGATGAGGAGGAACAAAAGAAACGGGCAGCCAGATGAAGGCGTGTGCGATGTACAGCATACGGTTCACTCGGATGAACTGTTTGTGATTAGGCAACTCAAAAGAAACGGTCAGCCAGATCAAGGTGTGTGTGATTGTGGGCATACGCTTCAGAAGAATTAACTGTTTGCGATTAGGCAACAGAACAGAAACGAGTCAGCTAGATCAAAGTGTCTGCGATTGATGGCATACACTTCACATGGATGAACTATTTGCGATTAGTCACAACAAACTGAAACAGTTAGATAGATCAATGTGTGTACGCTAGACGGACACACACATTCTAATTAAAAGAAGCGTGCGCGATGGTAATAACGAGCGCGCACGGTTGTTGGAACAAGAGGTGTGCTAACATTGCCTATTGTGGTGCACCCTATGGTGCAAACGCCACGTACGCGGCCGAGAAGGCGTACGTGCCCACGTTACGCCTTCCGAGAATAGTGCCGCACTTATAACCGTCAGTAAATTTTGAGCATGCGTCCCGTCACATTCCAAATTGCAAACCTGTTCACACCGATCAAAACCTAAACGGTTTCCCACTTAGGAGTGTATTAATACGCGGTTATAAATACTATACTACTCCAAGATGACTGGACATTCCTCCTCAACTCCTCATCCACAAAAAGTCAGAAACAAACAAGTCATTCATCATTGTTCCCTTGCCTCCGCCATGGACAGCGTGAGTTCCGGGTCAAGAGATTGCCACCATGGAGAGGCGAGACTAGAAGCGGAAGAACGAGAGATGTCCCGCCTCGCCGCAGAAGCAACCAACATGTCCCGCCGCACGGCCGTAGCAGCAAAGAGTTCATGCCACGCCGCCGAAGCAGCACGGAGGTCCCACCATGCTGTCGATGCAGCAAACTGGTCCGGCCGCGTCGCGGAAGCAGAAGAGATGTCCCGCCGCACTGCGAATGGAGCAGAGATTTCCTCCCGTGCCGCAGCGGCCTGGGAAAATGTCTCGCGGGCAGGCGAGGACTCTTACAGGCGCATGCGTGCCCTCATCCTTAGGCAGATGGATCAGATCTCCAGGTGGGCGAGGTTGCGGGATGACCCGAAAGCCTCGTTTGAACAGTCTACCGACGTCATTCGACAACTAAATGAGAGCAATGCGAAGCTCCGGACCGAGCGCGACCTGCTGAGGGCGAAGATCGTCGGAAGTGTGGAGCAGCAGGAGCAGACCACTGCCTTGTTGAAGAGGACCGGCATCATTGTCGAGAAACTTATGGACGAGAATGCCATGCCGTGCATCGAGCGCAGAAGGCCGGTGGAGGAATACGTGGATGCTTTCAAGCAGCATCTAGAGGACAAGAAAGAGCTCGTCGCCGCTCACCGCGGAGACTAGTTCCCGGGGCCTGCAGCAACGCATTAAGAAAGTAGAGATCAGCGAGCCAGATCGTTGTCTTCCTTCTTTTTTTGCCCTTGTGTATCCGGGCGTTGCCGCATGTAGCTTTTTTAATTATGTTTCTAAATATGTAAGACAATTATTATCCACTGTCATCGTCCTTATATTCATCATGCTTGCTATAAGTCACAGTCGATGCTATATAGGTCTGTCGGATCTTATATCAAGATCGGTGCAAAACTTTCTTTTCAGGTTTTTATTTTTCTCTCTTAAATCTCAATCCAGCGAGACATATAGCCACGCCGTAGAACAGGTGCTCGGACGCCATTAATGGAGACGTTGGGAGGAAGGTGCACATCTGGTAGCAGTCAAAGGGCTCTCCTCCCGATGAGCATGCGCAGAGGTCTAATCACACGTCTCCCGTACTCAAATAGCTACCCCGGCACGACACCTACTAGCCAATAAAAAGGGGACGCGTGGCCGCACGTAGGCCTCATTTGGTTTCACAAGAACCTCCCGGGATCCCTGCCTGTTCCTCGGGCCGAGAAACCATGGACCAAAAAAAGCGGGGATTCTCACGGCAACATTTGGAGGCCCATGAGAAACGGGCACCCCTGCCCTTTCCGCGGCCTTTCCTCGGGAGAGGCCTCCACATCTAGAGAAGTCGGGGAGGAAACCCTCGCTCGTTCTGTCTCGCGCTCGTGAACGAGTGGCGGCGGCAACTGGAAGATCTCCTCGTCCAGCGCTTCAGCCTCCTCCGTCCAGCACTCCGGCCTCCTCCGTCTGGCGATGGCGACGCTCCCTGCCCGCCTCCCTCCACGCTCCCTGCCCCGCCTCCGGCTGGGGCAACAGGACCGGGGTCGTCATCCTACTACTTCCCGGATCTCGCCTCCGCCTCCAAGATTTTCACCTTTCGATGACGACGACGGCCAGGGGATCATCCTCATGTTCCACTATGTTTATCCCCTACTCCTCCTCCTCCTCCTCCTCTTCCACCCATCATTTTTGCTTCTCCGTGATAATGTCTTCCTACTACACGCACTAACCAGCAGATGTACAGATCCAAGAGCCTCTCCTGTTTGAGTTCTGTACCACAAGCACCAATACTGAACAACATCCCAACGTTCACAACACATCATCCTGACCTTACAAGTGAGCACAACCACCTTTACCTCCTTGTGATGCTAACCTATGCACAATGTTCTTGTATATTTCTGAAGAGGGTAATTTTTTTGTGAGTGGGTTCATTCTAGGAGGCAGGATTGATGCATTGGTGTTGGATATTAGAAAATGAAAGAAATGTAAGCAATGCTTAGTAGTTTAGAAGTGTTCGTATAAACTAGGAGGCAATCCATTTAGGCGTGTGATGATCATTAATGTTTGCCTTGTCATGTCTTTGGGTACCCCAGAAGCTACATTGCTTATCTAATACTCCAAAATTAGTATCAGTCAATTGGTCAGCTCGTCGGCAGCAACTGCTTGTTATTGTACATGGACACCTTACTCTGGAAATGTCAAATGTGAGTTGTTGTCCATTTCATTTTGGAAAAACAAGATGAGGTTCTAGAGTGATGCTTTATTGTGTTTATTGTCTTGCTATTTACTGAAGAAAGTTTGCATCCCTTCTGTGCACATTTTTGTTAGTACTATGGAATAGAAGCTATGATCCGGCGGCTGTAGTATCTTAAGACATGGCACCATCATGTGTTGTAATGCATCCTGTGGCAGTAGTAGAACGGAAGTTATAGTACTATGGAACAGAAGTGATGCACATTATCATGGACTACCCACAATCAGTTGAAGGATCAATATCTTTAGTGACTTGCCATGATAGTATTTCGGTATCTCTTCTATTATGTAATACTAGCCATTAGTACATGGTTGCTGGCTTGCCGTAGACGGTAGAAGAGATGTTTTTATCTTTCGAGTTGGACTTGGACATGTGGAGCTAGCCATGATTCTTCAAGATGCAGAGTTTCTTGTTGCCTTGAAGCAACAGGAACAAGGGGCACAACAGAGTCTAGTCAGTGATATTTACACCTCAAGTGACAATGTCATGCTATGAATTATTTAAACTTGTGTTGACAATGACACATCTGTAGTCTTCTGTAGTTTCTTATGCACGCTGTACTACTAGCATTTGATAGCATGTACTTGGTGTGGATTTTTTCGATGTTGCTTTACACAAGGTTCATATGCATGGTCAATAGCAGGTCTTACCTAGTGCGCAGAGAACTGAAATATAAAGGAGGATCTAGAACTTGTCATCTTGTATGGAGAACAAGGAATAGTATAGTACAGTTCTGCTTCAGCTTTTCACAAGGAGAGTAGGATTCTAGATGCATCGTTTGTAAGTCTACTCTATCTAGTTTAGAAGAAATAAAAAAGAATCATTATATTTTTCTATTGATGTTGCTTTACACAAGTTGCATATACATTGGTCAATAGTAGTTCTTCCCTAGTGCTCAGAGAACTGAAATATATATCAGACCAACGGTTCATATGCATTGATGTTGTTTCTTTTTCAGTTCTCCTAGGCTTTTATTGTATGCAGGTGCTCTGACATTAGAAGTGTTTTGCTTTATCCGAAGACATTGTGTTTAGTTGTTGGATGCCTTTCGGTAATTAGGTCATTGGGAAGGTTTCACTCAGAGCAAGAAAGGTATGTGGCTACCTTGCCTCTTTTTTAGATAGAGGTCTTTACTTTCTGCACTAATAAATCCATGTTTGTCTTCTCCTTAATTTTCCAATTATACATTTTCTCCCCAGTTTTACTAATTTTGGAATTATATTGTATTGTGGAGATTGACAATGGTTTAATGATCTACCGCTTATCATCTTTGTCCTTAGTTATTTAGTAATTATTACGGAAATTTATGCCACAGTACCCATACATAGTAGTTAGTTCTGTGGTTCTTATCCTTCTTATCAACAAGTCCTGATGTTCATTATTAGAGATTCAAACTCTAGTCATAAAATTCTCAGTTGGATACATGATGCTAACTTACTTTTTCGTAGTTCAACCAACATTGAGCTGTGGCACCTGATGTCGAAGCCGAGTGGAGAGAAGACTGAGTAGGACTAGTGATTGTCGCCTTGCTTTGTCGCCCTGTAGCTCATCGTATTTAAAAGTGTCTTTGCCTCGGGCATCGGAACTTGATAATTGAGAACTTTTTGTATCCAACAAACTTGAAACCGTTGATGCGTCAATGCCGGTTGTAATGATTGATTTTATGTCGGTACATGAAAATGGTTTGGTCAACACTTGATCACAATGAAATGCGAACCAGTCAATATTTGAACCTTTCTGATGTGATGGATGATACTTGTAATATTCTTAACTTCTAGTTACATAAATCTGAACTCGTTTGTCTGTTTTTTTAAGATTTTTTTGAATTATTTGTGGAATTTTTACCTATGATTTGTGGTTGGTTCATGTGAATTATTTGTTATATTTGTATTAGCATGTGTCCTCCCCTCCCCCTTCTTACCATTTGGGCAACAGGATAGTGGGGACATCTCCCCCATGGTGGGAGGGATCGGTGATGCACATGGAATATCCACACTAGGGGATTGCTACCCAGGGTTCTGCTTACCTGACAACCAAACAAAGCCGTAATTGGTAAGTTGAACACTCATGGTTTTAATAATATGTGTGTTTCCGATTTGTAATGTGACAACACTTGTTCCAAAATGACTTTGCTGATTGTTAATGTGTGCGCCTTCGCTAATCGGACAGAAAAATTACCACAACATGTTGGTGCCATGTCATGACACCATGCCAAGTTTCATGATTTTCAGGCGTGTTTTGAATTTACAGTAATTAAAAACCAAGTTTCTCAATCTTTCCGGCCAAGCCACGACACATAGATGTTTGACTTTCACTCCCATCTCTTGCATGGGTCCTAAAAATTCACCCAACGACACACATTGATTTTTCAAACAACTTTGGTGCACTGGAGCCTGTGCTTATAGTTCAAATTTTAATTATGCACATTAAATGCACAAAAACTCAATTAATGTATAAAAAGGCCAAACAAATCCGGAATAATTCCAAAATTTAGTACGGTACTTCTATTTGGTCTAATCTGTCTGTGTAAAAAAATTAAGGCGGGAGAAGACAGTGTACGTATGTCATTTCGCACATGGAGGTGACACGTTCCCTCTTGGAACCATGAGCCTTCTTGAGGGAAGCTCCGGTATGCAAGAAGCTTACACCAAAGCTTGTCCCAATTCGGTCAAAAAATTTACCGCATCATGTTGGTGCCATGTCATGACAGCATGCCAAGTTTCATGATTTTCAGGTGTATTTTGGATTTACAGGAATTAAAAAATCAAGTTTCTCAATCTTTCCGGCCGAGCCACGACGCCCAGATGTTTGAATTTCACTCCCATCTCTTGCATGGGACCTAGAAATTCACCCAAGGACACACATGTGATTTTTCAAACAACTTTGGTGCACTGGAGCATGTGCTTGTAGTTCAAATTTGAATTATGCACATTAAATGCGCAGAAACTCAATTAATGTATAAAAAAGGCCAAACGAATCCGAAATAATTTCAAAATTTAGCACGGTACTTCTATTTGGTCTAATCTGTCTGTGTAAAAAAATTAAGGCGGGAGGAGGCAGCGTACGTATGTCGTTTCGCACACAGAGGTGACACGTTCCCTCTCGGAACCACGAGCCTTCTTGAGGGAAGCTCCGATTTGCAAGAAGTTTACACCAAAGCTTGTCCCAATTCGGCCAAAAAAATTACCGCAACATGTTGGTGCCATGTCATGACACCATGCCAAGTTTCATGATTTTCAGGCGTAGTTTCTCAATCTTTTCGGCCGAGCCACGATGCCCAGCTGTTTGAATTTCACTCCCATCTCTTGCATGGGACCTAGAAATTCACCCAAGGACACACATGTGATTTTTCAAACAACTTTGGTGCACTGGAGCCTGTGCTTGTAGTTCAAATTTGAAGTATGCACATTAAATGCGCAGAAACTCAATTAATGTATAAAAAAGGCCAAACGAACCCGGAATAATTCCAAAATTTAGCACGGTACTTCTAGTTGGTCTAATCTGCCAGTGTAAAAAAATTAAGGCGGGAGAAGGCAGTGTATGTATGTCATTTCGCACACGGAGGTGACACGTTCCCTCTGGGAACCACGAGCCTTCTTGAGGGAAGCTCCGGTTTGCAAGAAGCTTACACCAAAGCTTGTCCCAATTTGGCCAAAAAAATTACCGCAGCATGTTGGTGCCATGTCATGACACCATGCCAAGTTTCATGATTTTCAGACGTGTTTTGGATTTACAGGAATTAAAAACCAAGTTTCTCAATCTTTCCGACTGAGCCACGACGCCCAGATGTTTCAATTTCACTCCCATCTCTTGCATGGGACCTAGAAATTCACCCAAGGACACACATGTGATTTTTCAAACAACTTTGGTGCACTGGAGCATGTGTTTATAGTTCAAATTTGAATTATGCACATTAAATGCCTAGAAACTCAATTAATGTATAAAAAAGACCAAACAAACACG